>NW_009633946.1:0-25568 GCF_000690535.1 Cariama cristata
GACAAGAGGGCATAGTCTGAAACTGTGCAGGGAGACGTTCAGGCTAGAAATGAGGAGGCATTTCTTCACAGAAAGGGTTGTTAGGCATTGGAACAGCGTGCTGAGGGAGGTGGTGGAGTCACCATCCCTGGAGGTGTTTGAGAAAAAACTGGATGTGGCACTTAGTTCCATGGTCTAGTTGACATGGTGGTGTCAGGGCAACGGTTGGGCTCCATGATCCCAGAAGTCTCTTCCAACCAAATCGATTCTGTGATTCTGTATTTACAAATTGCATTGGTGGGTGTTTTAATACTTCTTTGCACATTACTTTAAAATGTGTTAAAAAAATCTTATTCATGATGTAGGTGATTGGATGGAATTTATTAAAATGCTGTTTTTTTCAACCTATTAGTAACTTAAATTAAAATATATATTAGTTCTAATGCAGAATATTAGTTATTTGTTCAAAAAAAGTTATTTACAAAGATAGAGTTCAGTGAAATTCAATGATGCAAAAGCTTGTCTCTGAAATAACTAGTATTAATTGCTGGTATTAATGATTTTCTCTATCTTTTTTTAATTTCTTTTAATTTTTATTTTACCGCAGATCACAGTTCTCATCCAACAGGACACATGGCTCTTTTAAAGAAAAGTAAGAGAGATTAAAAACATTTGAAATTATATTTTTAAGAGGACAGAAATGTCAGATACAATTTCTCATGCATTTAACTCACGAAGTCCTGAGATGATAAACAGACAACAAACTAGCCAAGAAGAGGAAGTTCTAGGCTCTTGGTAAAATTCAGAAACGTGTGAATTTCCTAGTATGGATAGCCCATATATATTGGGACCTTAATGATTTAGTGAGTAAATTATCCATGAAAATCAGATAGTTGGAAATTATTGTAATGGGGGACAGATACTATTACTTTTTTAACATAAGATTTTTAGCTTGCTTAAATAATAAGAGAAAGGAGAATTTGATAAACACAGCAAATACAGGTTATGATATGTACTGGTTGCAAATTGGATTTTTTAAAAAAAAGATACTTGGGAATTAGCTATTATACTGATTGTTCACAAATTCTCCCTTTTGTTTCAGTTAACCAGATTTTACTGTTACTTCTTGTCTTAACTGTGTGTGCCATTCTGTATAACAAAGTTCACCAAGTGCCATCTGCATTAAAGAATGAAACAGGTAAATGACTTGTATTTCTGTTTCATTTATGTTCTTGTTTTATGTTCCTTATATCTTCATTTGAACAGTGCTTTTTGTCTTACTGAATCCTGTTTGCCCTGCAGTAGATGAGCTACTCACACTGTTCGATATGGTCTGGGATGCAGAATTGTTTGCTTTTGAATTACTTGAATAAAATAGTAGGGATCGGTAGTAATGACTAAAAATTGTCATTTTGATTCAAACTTTTATCCAGATGTCACTGATGTGATGGAAACTGGACTATATCCTTATTTGTACTGAACAATATTGGAGTTCTCGAGTGGTAAAAAACTTTGATCATAGCTTGCCCATTTGGGAATATTCTTGGCCTACCTATTCGTTTCAGATAGATCATCAAATCTTGACATAATTTACAGCAGAAGTTTTTGCTAGAATTTTTGTAGTGACAGAGGCCCACTTGGGTTGATATGGTTGGACTGGTATTAAATGTTTATACTGATAGCTTATTCGCTGTTCCCAAGATAAACAAACTCTGTCTTGGTATAAACCATTTTTTTCAGTATATTTTTGTGGAGGCTGTTATGAGCTTAATGATTATGTTTTAACCAGTATAAATATATCCATATAAGTTCTGTAAGTTAGTCGGTGCCGGGGATAAAAATCTTCCTTAGCAGTAACATGAACTGATTCAGTATTGGTTTGATTTTTTTTCCTTTTATCATCAGCAACTTCCTGCTGGTACAAATTTTTGCACTGTTCCTTTCTAGCCTGCTTCCCAAAGAAGTGAAGCTCATGCAATTGCACCATGTCTTCGACTTGCCTCTTTCCTTTGGTAATTTTTAAACCTGTTGTTCAATTTGTACTAAATATAACTGAGAAGTGGAAGTCTCAAAGGTATTCAAACTTCTTCAGGTTTCATATGAATAAGCAGCTACATGGAGGACAGGCTGAATTGTGCCCCTACTGAGTAGAAGATGCCAAGAACTCTGTTAGATATTCTATTTGGAGGCATCCAGCTGTCCAGTCAACCTGCATGTAGTTCTGAATTAGCGACAGCTCATGCTATGTGCCTTGCCAGATGCAGATGTGTATAGGATGTGGTAAGGAAACGGGGTGATTGTGATACGATTCCACTGCTTATGGAACTACATACTCATTCCTGAGACCCAGATCTGATATAAAGAGATTATTATTTTTCTATTATAATGCATAGGTTTTTTTTTGTTATAGTTGATTTGGAGAGTCCTGAGGAAATGGAAGAAGAAATCCCAGTTGTAATCTGTGCTGCTGCGGGCAGAATGGGTGGAGCTATAGCAGCAATCAGTAGCATCTACAGCAACACAGAGGCCAATGTTTTGTTCTACATAGTTGGACTGAAGACTACCATCCCGCATATTCGGTATGTACCAGCCTTGTTTTGTTTCATGCTATAGTTAGGACCAAGTTTTTCTTCTTAGCACAGGCGTAGACTTTGGAGGACTTTTCAGGGAAATGTTTCTCCCTTGTATTTAAGTAATGCTATTAGTAGCAATCCCCAGGATTCTCTACATGTAGGAAAAAGGACTGTTTTGCCCTACGCAAGGCACTCTCTGGTGTAAAGGGATGTGAAATAGCCAGACTGTGCCCATACTTGGGCGCCTCTGCCTTTTGTAGATCGGCTGCAGAAGAGTCTGTAGTGAGGTTAAGTATATACATGCTTACTTGTCACAATCCCACTTTGTGGCACTGCGCTTGCTTCCCATCTGCCACTGTGTCTTAAGCTTCAGAGTAGAAAAATTTGCTGTTTAAAACTAATTTCAGCTAAGAGGGTGTATTAAAGGTTATAAATAGAGGCCCAAAAAAGCTTGTAATGAAAGCACGTTTGGGTGTTAAAATTTGCAGACATTGTTTAAAAGAGGAGGAAGGTGTGAATCAAAATTAAAGCGTATTTCTTAGCAGTTCTCACCTCTGGCTACTGCACTTCTGTAGCCTGTGTACCCACAATTTGTGTCAAAGTGAAAAGATGTAATGAGTGGCATTCCACAGGGAGTTTTTCTCATCCAGTTCATCAGTAGCGTAGATAATAGAGTGGAGAATGTGCTTTATGAATCTGCAGTTGGCCTGAAGCTGGGAAAGAGACAGCAGATATATTGAGGACAAGAACTGAAAACAAACTAATCATGATGAATTGGAAAAACAAACTGTAAAATGTGAAATTCAGTAGAGGTAATGACAAGGTAATATAGGGGAGAATAGCTGATTGTATTGGCTCAGGGTGAAGCAGGAGTTCGGTAGCACTCATTTGGAAAACTGCAGAATTATGACTGATGACAGACCACACTGCTTCAAAAAAAAAAAAAAAAAGGCACCCATCATAGTGGATATACATGTTGACATATATGACCACGGGAGATGTGAGGAAACCTTTTCTGATCTTGCAGACACTATTAACACATCAGAAAAAGTGTGGTGTTTAGTTTTTGGTGCCTTCAGGAAGGATTTAGGTCAGAGGAGAAAATAGGCAATGGTATCAAGAAATCTGACAAAATAATGAAAAAAAATTAGTTTAATCTGAAGAAAATATAGTTAGGAGGTGATGTGGCAGTCATCTTGAAGGATGTAAAACTGTAAAAGGGAGAAAACTAACCTCTGCTTTAAAAGCACAGTAGATAGGATAAGAAAAAATAGTCTTTAACTGTAACAAGAGAGCCCAGAAAAATAGCATTTAATGCTAGCGATGGTGAAACGTGGGTTGTTTGGGCAACGTGGAATCTCTGTTTTTGGCAGTGGTGTGGGCTGTTTCTTTTGTTGGTTTTTTTTGTGTTGTTTTTTTTAAGAACAGGTTAAACAAATGTCTGTGTGCAGTAGCTGTAGACATAAGTGATTCTGTCTTGGGATAGAATAGATTGAGTGATCTTTCAAGGTCTTTTATTCTCCTATGAGTCTGTGAATTTAATACTGGAAGTACTTGCCACACACTCAATATTTCTTTTATCACTTCTTTTTTGTCATAGACAATGGATTGAAAATTCTAAACTGAAAGAAATAAAATTTAAGGTTGTGGAATTCAACCCTATGGTACTAAAAGGAAAAATCAGACAAGATGCGTCACGTCCTGAGCTGCTGCAGCCGGTGAGTAAATGAACATCGCAGAATAAAATTTCAGGTTTTTTTAGCACTTATTACAGGCTTTAAAATGTCCTAGATCTCTGTTCCATTACACAGGGGGGTGTGTAAGCCAGAGAAGCCACGTCAGGTCTATAAATGCTACGCCCTCACTGAAGAAGGAAGAGTGTGCTATAACAAGCTCCTTGTAACTTGTCTGTCTTGCTGGGACTTCATTATTTGGGGGCATAAACTTGATAATTTGAATGTGTTGTATCTTTAAGAATATATTCACAGTTTATTAGTGGGAAGATCTAATAGTGTTCTTTGTGCCTCCCTGATGCTGAGTTGGCTGCATTCTGCTCATGTCCAGGCTTAATTCAGAGGCTAATCTAAATATTATTGGCTGTCAGAACAGGCAAATCAGATGTTAGAAATTATTGGGATAGGAGTAAGGATCCAAATAGAGAACATCATTATGCCACAATACAAATCCATAGTTTTCCCTCATCCTAAATGCTATGTGCAATCATTGTCCCCTTATCGGGAAAAGATGTAGCACCACCAGAAAATGTTCAGGTCTGTTCAGGATGTTTATTCTTGCTGCCCTTCTCTGAGCCTTTGAAATCTGTAATATATAGAAAAGATTTCATGCAAGGAATCAGTGAGTTAAAACTGTTCAGCCCAAATCCATCCTCATCCTAAATCATCCTCATCCAAATCCATCCATTCCCTCATCCTAAATGCTATGTGCAATCTTTGTCCCCTTATCGGGAAAAGATGTAGCACCACCAGAAAATGTTCAGGTCTGTTCAGGATGTTTATTCTTGCTGCCCTTCTCTGAGCCTTTGAAATCTGTAATATATAGAAAAGATTTCATGCAAGGAATCAGTGAGTTAAAACTGTTCAGCCTGGAAATGGGACTTCTACTGTGAAAACAGTAGAGCTCTTCAGAACTGAGTGGCATGGAGGACTGAATGGGGGATGGTTGCTCACTGTCCCTTCCAATACAAGAATTAATGGCCATTAGATTAAATTAGTAGGAGTCACAGTCAGAACAAACAAGAAATGTTGCACGTTTTTCATGCAATGAGTACTAAACCTCTAAATTTCCTTGCTGAAAGGTCTTGTGAATGTAAGAATTTACAAGGATTCAGTGAGGACTGAAGTTTATATTTAGACAGATCACATCTGGTTCAGGAAATCCCTTGAGCTGAAAATAGCTGAAAGCTAGGAGAATACCTGGAGCAACTTTTCTGTATGCTTGCTCTGTTCTTATTTTTCATGGAGCATCTGCTTAGGACCACTCTGAAGGCAGGTGCTGGGTAAAATGGTCTGAATGAGTATGGTGATTCTTATGTTCTCAGTCCCCTTTCCCTCTGCTGTGTTCTTCGTTGCTATCGTAGAAGTTGTTATCCCACGTCTGTGCCACCGATCAAATCATTCCTATAGAGTGGCATGATGACACTATTAAATTTGCAGTGTTTTGTATGATGTGTGCTGTAAAGATGCATTAGGAAGAGCATTGCCTGCAGATCCAGGAAGGTGATCCTTCCTCTTTACTCAGCACTGGTGAGGCTGCATCTGGAGTAGTGTCCAATTCTGAGCTCCCCAGCACAAGAAAGATATGGACTTACTGGAGTGAGTCCAACATACGGCTGCAAAGATGATTAAGGGACTGGAGCATCTTCTGTATGAGGCTGAGAGAGCTGAGGCTGTTCAGCCTGGTGAAGAGAAGGCTCAGGAGGATCTTACCAATGTGCATAAATACATGAGGGGAGGGACAAGAGGCAATGGGCACAAATTAAAATACATGACATTTCCTCTAGACACAAGAAAAACATTCTTTTTTTTTTTTTTTATGGTGAGGGTTGTCAAACACTGGAGCAGGTTGCCCAGAGTTGAGTCTCCATTTGTGGACATCTTCAAAACCCAACTGGGCATGGTCCCCGGCAGCCTGCTCAGGTCAGCCCTACTTGAGAAGAGCGACTGGACAAGATGAGCTCAAAAGGCCTCTTCCAACCTAAAGTGATTCTGTGAAGAAGCGACTGTTTTGGTCTGCTTGGTTAGGACCATAGTAAATAAAATGGGGATAAATAATAAAATGGATTCAAGATACTAGTAAAGATACTGGTAAAGCTGTGGGGGAAGAAGCAAATGATCACTGGCTAGTGCACAGTGAAGAGAGAAATTAAAATGAATTGTTTATTAATAGAGACAGAAGCTTGAGACTACTACGTTAAACATCTTTACCGTTTAGTCTTTATCTTTTTTCTGTTTAATAGCTGAACTTCGTTCGATTTTATCTTCCTTTGCTTATCCAGAAGCATGAGAAAGTAATATATTTGGATGATGATATCATTGTTCAAGGTAAGCTGCCATCCAAAAAGCCATTTCTAAAAGAATTAAAATCAAAATTACTGCAGCTTTTACAGTCATTTGGAAATATGAGATATAATGGAAACTGAGGCAGCCGATAGGAGTGTTGCACTCAGGAGAAATACAAATAATCTGTTTGTTTATTTAAAGGAAAGTCTGAAGAAGAACTTCATATATCTTTGGAATAGTTGATTTTGATCAAAATTTATGTATGTGTTTCATTTTAATTGAATCTAGTCAATTGCTGAAAGGTATCATGGATTTCACTTAGGTGCTGCAGTATTTATTGGTAAGTATGTGACATGCATTTCCTGCTAGTATTTGAATTCCCACAAATGCTACCAGTTCCTCATCCAGAATTGCTGTTCTTGACAGGAACAGGAATTTACTCAAATAAGAAGGTTAAAATTCCAAACACTCAAAAGATGATTTTAAGCATCTTCAGCTCAGGATCCATAGCAATTTCCAGAATTGTGAGCAAAGATTTCAGAGTTCCTAGACAAATGGGAGCAGTTAGAAGACATTCAAATCCTGAAATATTTTTTTTTTCATACAAAGAAATCTTAAGTAGAGGAACAGTTATTTTTTTTAAAAGATTAATTGATTTTTTTCTTCCTCTTCTGTTTCCCAGTATACTTTTTTTTCCTCTGTAGAGTTGTTGTCCTCCTTTGGTTTATCATATTGTTTTCTTGTTATTTTATGACATTTTTAAATCAGAGTGTTGTGGTTTAACCCTGGTGGGCAGCTAAGCACCACACAGACGCTCACTCACTTCCCTCGCATCCCCACCCCGAGTGGGATGGGGTAAGAGGAAATGAAGAATAAAAGCAAGAAAACTTGAGGATCAAGATAAAACAAACCAACAAATAATTGTTTAATAAGTGAAGGATAAGTAGAAGAAGAGAGGAAAAAAACAAAACAAGAGATGTGAAGGCAATCACTCACCACTTCTGGTGGGTAGAGGGATGCCCACCGAGCAAAAGCTGGCTAACCCCCCCCAGACCCCCTCCTGCCCCTTTTATTGCTGAGCATGACATGACATGGTATGGAATATCTCTTTGGTCAGTTGGGGTCATCTGCCTGGTTGTGTCCCCTCCCAGCCTATTGTGCACCCCCTGATCTATTCAGTGAGGGAGCAGAGTGAGAAACAGGCGGTTTCTTGGTGCTGTGCAAACACTGTTCAGCAAAAGCTAGAACATTAGTGTGGTATCAGTACCGTTTTGGTCAAAAATCTAAACCACAGCACCATATGAGCTGCTATGAAGAAAATTAACTCTCTCGTAGCCAGGCCCAGTACACAGGGACAACAAAACCAGTTTACCTGTCCTTGTTAAACATTAAAGGGATGTTCTGATGAAAATTTCCTTTGGAAAGGACTGAGTGTAACTATAATAAAATTTTTGGCCTAAATTAATCTGTGCTGTAAGAACATTAAGATCAGTGAATTTACATGTGACAAAAGTGTCATTTTGTTCTCCACTGCTTCTCTGCACCTTTTTATAGTGTTGTCTCTTTAGTGGCAGGTTTCAGAACATCTGCACTTAAAGGGGCCGCTATTAGCTGCTTTGTAAAATATGATTAATTTGCTCTGCCTGTCTCATTTTCATTTGCCATAGACATCGTATCACAGTTCTTCAATATGTGTGTTTCCAGTGGTTATCTCTGATTTTTGGTTGTGTTCTGTCTGTCATCAGTGGGCAACAGCGATATTTAACTCTTTGAAAGGTTCTTAAAGTCTTCATTTACACTCCAGTTTCATGAGCACTTTAAGCTGAGCCCACCACTTCCCCTGCATCCCTCCTTGCACCTGCTCAGATGTTCACCAGAAATGTGATTACTTGCGGCCTAAATTAGTTCCCTGGTAGGAGTCAGGGCAGTGTGGGTAGGAGAAGAGGGGAGGCAGGGCTTTCTCTTTCATCAGGGGTGTCAGCTTATGTCAGCTGATGGTGTTTCTGGAGCCGCAGGATAAAGGTTTAACGTTACAGCTCATGGTAGGCTGCTGCTGACGGAAGTGGCCTCTCCTGTCCCCAGGCAGCTCCTGTTACTTGTGTCCCATCTACAGTCATGCAGCTGCAGAATAAGCTGATTCAGCTGGTTGACCTGGCAGAAGACTAAAAGTACCAAAGAAAAAAAAAATCCCAAAACTTTTTTTTTTAATCTATTTTTTTTTTATTTTGCTTCAGCCAGCTTATCTTGCTCATCCTTGCGCCACGCAATCACAGGGCCCAGAAAAGGGGAATAAAGATGGACATGTGGGAGTGGGGTGGAGGGAGGGAGCCCGTGGTGTCAGCCGCTCCCCATACCCTAGCTGTAATGTGAGACTGCTCTCTGTCAGATGTCACTGCAGTGGGAGTGAGTGAGACTTCTTACGGGTTAAGGAGTGAATGGGGTTTTTGGGGTTTAACTTTGGGATCGTTTATGTGTTGGTTTTTTGTTTTCTGCAAAACAGTAAGAATGAAACATACTGAACTTGGGGTGTCAGCCCAGAATTGTTTGGTTTGATTTTTTTTTTCTTTTTCTACTTTTCTTTTGAAATGCAAAAGTTATTTAGAACCAGAAGATACTTAACAAGGCATGTTACTCTTCAACAATGAAGTGTCCCATTAATTAAAATTCTGTTTCTTGGTGGGACATGAATCCTAAACCCAGTTTTCCAAACAGCTGATGAGTTCAGACAAATAATCTCTGCTTATTTCAGAAGTATTATTTCCAGGGATTGAAGTATGGGGCATGTTTTTGGTTAGACTTTTAATGAGCTCATCTCAGGCTACTGGCCCATATGTGGCCTTCCAAGATAAATCATCTTACCTGTGACTGACCCCTGCCCTGGTAGCTGTGGGGGGTTTGGGTGCAGACTCACTCAAATGCTGTGGCAGCGCTGTGCTGCTCACCTGTCCTGAAATTGTTCTGGCAAATCGTGGGTACCTGCTAGTTAGGTGATGAGTGAGATGCCATGCGTTACATCATTTCCCTCTACCGGGAAGGAATTGAGAGGTCTGTGAAGCTGGCAGGGATGGTAAAGTGTGACAGGCACATTTCAACTGGCCAGTGCTGGGAGTCCAGGTATCTTACTAGGAGCTATAAACACAATAACACCAGGGAAAACCTGCTCTGTGCAAGAGATTGAAGTGGCCCTTTTGTAGGACTTGAAGAGGCTCCGTAAAATTGCGTGTGCCCTCCCTTTCCAAAGGCAAGCTCTGTGAATGCAGAACTTTGTAACCAGGTTTCTTAATGGCATAATTGTCTTCTGCTGTAGCTGATTTTGGACGTTCAGACCAGAATATGGACGTATTGAATACTGATGATAATATCTAAAGACAGACCTTAGCCATCCAGGTACTGGACTCAAATTTGAAAATTGGCCTATATAACAAAATTCAGCCTTCATTACTGTCTGTGCTACCCCCTCAAATTGGCGTGTTTGTAAGAAACATAGGGTAACTTCTGTTCTCAGATATCAACTCTGTGGCTGTGTAGTAGGTTTCTTGTTATGCTTTTGACCTTTCTGTAATCAGGTGACATCCAGGAACTCTACGATACCAAGTTAGCTCCTGGGCATGCTGCGGCTTTTTCAGATGATTGTGATCTGCCTTCTACACATGAAATGGTTAGAAGCGTAGGGATGCAGGTAAGATGCCATTTTGGAGTTCTAATAACAAATGTATTTACCCACAAATGTAAGATGATTTTATACATTTTCCTCAAAGTGAAAGTAATTTTTTTTTTTTGCCAGCTTTGTAATGATTTTACAGGTAATTAAGAACTACTTTTTATAGTAACTGCAATGCTATGCAGAGTTGATTCCTGTAATAATTTAAATATCTATTGTTTTTTGGATTCTTGGTATTTTGCTATCAGTAGATCATGAGCACGTATGGAACATCTTATAAAGTCAGAATATATGATATTTGTATTACTCAAATTGGGAATGAAACTTAGGAAAACAAGTTTAAGGGCTAATTCCTGAGCTGACTTCCCCAGAATTGTCAGTGAGTCCCTCTAGCATTACAGCTGTACAGGCGTGATGCTACCTCATTTAGAGTAAGCTACAGAAAGACAAACATGTGGTGAGAGAAGAGCCTTATCAAACTCGCGTGGAACAATGCTGTGGAAAAAGTAAGTCAGTAGCTGGAAGTATCCTGCCTTTCAGCCTTGTGTCATGTGGAAATCAAGCCAGGTAACCATCATCTACAAACTCCGCTTTCGGAATGCATATTTAGTCTCCACGTGAGTGGTGGAGAGATGCATTTACATTTATCTTCATAGAGATTCATAGGGGATAAACATACTTTTTTTTTCTTAAAATTTCTTAGAACACGTACATGGGATTCCTGGACTACAGAAGGCAAGCAATTAGAGATCTTGGCATCAGCCCCAGCACCTGCTCCTTTAATCCTGGAGTAATTGTTGCTAACATGACTGAATGGAAACGTCAACGGATTACAAAGCAGTTGGAAAAGTGGATGCAAAGAAATGTCGAGTATGTAGGAATCTAGCTTTGCACTTTTAATACTCAGTTTACAGTTTTATTGTCTGTTTAAAAGCTCTTAAAATGTTTTTAACTCCAAGCAGTCTTTCTTTGAGATCTCAGCAAGTGAAGTCACTCATGTTCCAGAATTTCCATCTGCTTACATCTGACCAATTGTGTACCAGGAAATGGGCATCTGGAATTTTAGTTTCGTGTTTAATCACAAACCACACTTAATCCTGAGGGACACTGAGAACATGTGGTTCTTGTTTTGGGTGACCAGCCTCACTTGGGATCAAGCCACTTAGGATCTTCCCTTCCTGAGTCTGGCTTAAAGAAGGAGGAATGTTTCCTTGTTTGTGTGGGGTCTCCCCTATTGTAACGTCAGACAAACTGTAACTGGACACCATATTTCTTACATACCAATAGAAAACACTTCTTTTGCTATAGATGAATGAAATTTGACACGAAAGAGATCTTTTTGGCATTGACTATGAATAAGTCATGACACGGTAAAACAACTGCTGTTTGTTTTTTATGTTAGTTCACTGTTAACCTGTATTTGCAAACTTGACATCTGTTTTCTTTCTCTGCAAAGGGTTAAATTTAAATTTAGTAAGGCTAAACAAACTGAATAGCTCGTGCTATTGGACTATGTCCATTACTTTTTAGTTTCAGAAATGAACAGAGGGGAGATACACAATAAGCATGTGAAAGAATGAAAAGCCAAATTTCTCTTACTCTGCTTAGGTAACAAATCCTGACAAGCTATTGCTGTGCTTTTTAAGAGTTTGACAAAACCTCCATGAATATCACTGCAAATTTTATCTAGAAAGTTGATTTTATACTTTAATAACCTGTTCGTGTTCATTTTAGCTGGATTTTGAAATTAATTGCTTAGCAGTTGAATTTTGCCAGAATACTTACTTTTTTCTGCCTTTTGTACTGGATTCTTTGAGTGAGGTTTTGAAAAGTTTGTGGGTGTTTTTACCCCCCCCCCCCCCCCCCTTTTGCAGGGAAAACCTCTACAGCAGCACCCTTGCGGGAGGCGTGGCAACCTCACCAATGCTGATTGTATTTCACCGCAAGTATTCCACTATTAATCCTATGTGGCACATAAGGCATCTTGGTAAGTTTAACTTCCCACTGTTCGCAGTTGGAACTAAATAAAGTGAGCAGTTTGTAAGATGCCAGTATAGGGCCTTATGTTACTCTACCTCAATGCATGACTTTATGCCTCACATCCGCAGTCTGTAACCCCTGCTTCCCCCACCACTCATCAGTCCTGTGTTCTGCAGGGCAGGGCAGAATGGGGGGGGTGTCCCCACAGGTGTCATTCCGCAAGTATCTTAATGTGTCAAGCAAACAAAATAGTTGCACCCCTGCAAAAAAACCCCAAACCCTAATAGTCATTAAATTCGATTAAAAAAGGAAGAAAACAAATACCAAGGACAAAGTTACATGTTTGAAGACCAGCTAACCTATATTGTCATAAACTATGGACAGAATATATGAAAGATCTGAATGTAGTGAGAGACTGAAAAAAATCAGACATTCTTTTAGTAGGCATAGTGGAAGAAGATGGGACGCCTGGCAGCGTTTGTCTGTTCAACATTCCAAAGATGTAATTAACTTTCACCTGGGAATGCTGAATTATCCTGGGAAAAAGCTAATGGCTTAGCTGGTATAGTAAAATGAATAGTAAAAAGGGTGGGGTTTTTATTGTTTATTAACCTCGGCTGTGCCAAGATGTTAAAAGTGTTAAGAGAGAGGAAACTTGCTGAGATTTTTTGCTGATGCAGCATTAGAGGCATGAAGCTGAAAAAAAGCTCCTCTATTGTACAACTAGCTGTCTATTAGCAGGCGAAACCATACTAATCAGACTTCTTAGGGAAAAAAAAAAAAACAACCCTCACTTTATTGTGTCTTCCATTCTTAAAAACTGGACTTTAATTTTTTTTTTTTTTTTTTTTAACCTACCCATGCAGGTTGGAGTCCTGATACCCGCTACTCAGAGCATTTTCTTCAAGAAGCTAAATTACTTCATTGGAATGGAAGATACAAACCTTGGGCCTATCCCAGTGTTCACACTGATCTCTGGGAAACCTGGTTTATTCCTGACCCATCAGGGAAGTTCAAATTAACTCGTCCCGATAGCTGATACTGAAACCACTTAAATGCATCCATACACTATGTTTTGTAGTATGTAATACTTTGAGATGCAACATATTGTATAATTAACTGATTTTAGAAAACTAAGTATTTGTTAAATATATGAATAAACAACCATCAGGTTTGTGTGCTTATGGCTGGAGTGACAGTGACACAGTTCAGGTTATCTTGACTTTCATGTAAGGTGAGGAAGCAAGTTTACTTGACAATTACATGTTTTCATTAAACGTTTACAGAGGTGAAATTCTGTGCGAGACAGTGTGTTTTAATGTAAGGTCTTTATAAAGACAACTCCACTGTCTGCTGGTAGAAAAATCTACGCAGGAACTACTTGCAGCATTACATACGAGGCGTTGTTAGTTGTCTAGCCCACATTAAACAGCCCAGAATGAAAACTTACAGAGCATTTTAACGAGTAGTGTTCTGTTGCATGGCGACTCTGCAGTGTTTCTGCGTATGAAGTATCTTGTAGCGCATTTAGACCCCCGCTACCAAACGCACATTCCAAGACGCTGCAATACAATTCCTGATTTTATTGTGAAACATTGATAGATTTAAGACAGATTAAGAACTTTTCTTTTACTGTAATGAAAAGAGCACCAGTTCTGAGGGAGTGCACCTAGAATTGCAACATTTAGTGCAACGGTCGTTGTACGCTTAACTGTATTTTATACCTAGGTAACCTAGCAGGTGACTCCGTTAAAGAGATCTTTCCCTTCCAATCAAACAGGATAGAGCACCTTACAGTAGTTTTATCCTACTGTGCTACATACTCAGCAGTGCTAATTACATGCTTCTAATTTTGTTGAAAAATAAAATTGAATTGTAACAAATCCCTGATGCAAGATACTTTGAGCACCTGCAGGAAAACATCCATGTAAACAGCGATACATGATACAGTACAATTTAAATAACAGACAAGACAAGTCCTATACCTTTTTGACAATATACCAAACAGCTTTATGCTGAAGCTAATAAACACAATCAGAATCATAATGCACACTTTCTTGATTTAAGACGCTCAGAATTAAGCCACATAATTTGGGAAGAAACTGTAAACATCATGCCTGCCTCACAACAAGCTGACAGTGTGTGATCTCAGTGAGAGCTGTTACAGCAGGATTAGAATCTACACTAACTACAGTTACACTCAACGCATGGCACCCGTCACTGGCTGTGAGGAAAGGATAAAACACACCAGTACAGGAATCTCTGACTAGCATGGATTGTGGAGATACTGTTTGTATCTATTTGTCAAGTATGTGAAGCACCTACTGTCATAAGATCATCAAAACTTTAATGTTTTGATCAGCTTATTGCTTTTACTTCATCTCTTCCTCACATGGTCAAAGAGGGAAAGAAGAAGAGGGTTAGGCACAAGGATGGAATCTCATTTCTTTCTCAGTCACTAATATTGGCCAAAAATGTGTATCGTTCAAGCACATTTCTCAGAAGAGAGCTGTAGTTTCTACAGCTGACTTCTTATTCATGAAACAGCTGCCCTTATATTTCACTTAGTATTTTTCACTTCTAAGAGGAATAAAGAGAACACTCTCCAAAGTCTTACAGATCAAAGAGAACTGAATGTTAAAAACTGCTAAATCGCAAACCTCTTTCACCCTGTGCTAATTGTACCCGATATAAATAACGTAGCTGTACATGATTTCTACGGGGAATGTGGTCTTTCCATTCCCTGCAAGGTAACCTGTTCAAAGGGGTTGGCTCCTGCTAAAGGTCAGGTGGAGAGACAAATCACACAGATATGACTGAGAGTTTAAATGCCACAGAATTCAAGAACCACCATTGTTGGGTTTTTTTGTTTGTTTGTTTTTAGAAGGAATTCCAGTTCCTTACCTTGGAATTTAAGGGGGAAAGAGATAGAATGGTAGGGACACCTTACCATAAGACAGCTCAGCTGGAATATTTAGGCCCTGTCCTGTGCGACACAAGTTTTCCACCCCAGTGTTGTGACTTGAGATGATGTCTCCACTCCCTTAATCCTGAATATGGTCCAACCACTAAATGGACAGAGCTCTCTCTTCCCATCCAGAAAATACTCAGTACTCACAGCTGCAGAACACAACTTTCTGCACGTTTTACGAAGGTAAAAGGCAGACTTAAAAAGCACAATTTGCTTAACTGTGCATGATTAAAAACACCACTTCATGTAAAATAAGGGTACACTTCCCATTTTCCCCTCTGGATATAAAAGGATTATGACATATCCAAATATTGAGGCATCAGTAAAAAGTGTACTGCTGCTGTTACTACTACATTACGATGTATGGAATAAAATTAACGCCCCAAAGGAATCATCACAAATGAGAAAGCAATTTGTCAAAAACTGCAAGAAATGGTATACATTAAATATAAAACTCATATACAAAAAAGGGCTAACTTTTTTTAAAAAAGTTTGGACAGTTCCTTAAAATTATCTAGTTCATTGATTTGAGCCTACCACACACTTACGTTGGGACTATCATAAAATAACTAGGGGAGATAAAATACTACTAAAATGCTTCAGTTGGAGAACCGAGGTACCAATCTTGATCACTGCATTAAAACTGCAGCATGTATGCATAGCCGAGAAGAAATGGCTCTTAGGCGCTGCTTCCCTCCTCTTCCCGTGTCATACCAGCACTGAACTCTGGAATCTGGTCTGCAAAGGACTGTGTCATCCATTGTCCATTAGGAACTTCACCGAAGGATGACCCCTCGCAGTACTGTGGATTGCTTGCTGCCAAAACAAACAACAAAATAATAACATACGTTTGTTAAAATGCAGTTGATGCCACCAAGTATTTGTTCACAAGTAACGCTTTACAGACTGAATGCCCCAAGTGCTGCACTTTACCAGTTCCATTTGAAGAGAAATTGCACTGTTCACTTTCATACGGTGCACGATCACAGTAAGCTCCTCCATACGCTGCTTCGTAACCTGGATCATATTTTTCTTCTTTGACAGCCATCTTTTTAGCATCCTCTGCCGAAAGAGAAGACCTCAAGTATTAATATTCAGAATAAAAATGATCAAAGAGCGTTTTTATCAGAGAACACTTGAAGAAACAGCCACACATGCTACACGATAATCCCTGCTCCCCTTAGATAGTTAAGACCGTAATAAAAAGAGTAGAATCCTTAAATCTGCACCACACAGTTTACAGAAGATGGCACACCTCCCCCCCCCCAAATTCTTGATTTCTTTTTGCTTGGGAAATTGCTAGTTGTGTTGTACACCACATGTTAACAAAGGATTAACAAAATAACCACTATACCTTGTGCAAGTTGCAAGTCAAATGTGTACTGCACCTCCTGCACCTCTGTGTTTGGTGCGATGCCTTTCAGTTGATCCCGTAAGTCTTTCAGTTTTATGTAATAATGAACTTTATCTTGTGCACGAGGAAACTGAGCACATCTTGCACTGGATGATGGCATAACGTAGCAGAGCTTGAGACAAAAAGCAAGAAAGACAGCATTACTGGTCCCTGAGCTATGAGTTAGTATTTAGTGCATTGAGATTAACTCAGCAGTTAAGCTCACTGTTTAAACCTTTATACAAACTTCAACTAATGCCACAGGTGGTTGTGGAAGAGGACAGGAGTCTCTAATTTTTCTTGGCCAGCTAGATGTCTTGCCCTGAAGACAGGGGCCAATTATTAGCTGCTGAAGTGAGGACAATTTTCACCAGTTGTTTATGTGCTGCAGGAGAAGTAGTACCAGTGTGTGTTAGAAGAAGTACAATTTACAGGTGTGTGCCGGAGAGTGGAGCACACTCCACAACTCCCTGAGCAAGCAGAGCTCTGAGCCACAAAGTGCAGAGAGGAGTACGTGACAGCATGCAAACACCCCAAACCAGCGAGGGTGCATCACACGTTAACTAGCCTGGCTTCTTGGCCAACTGTGTCTGCATCACAGGTGCCAGGGTTTGAAACTGGAGTTAGTGTGGTTGAAGCCAACTTCAGCAACTCTATCTCTGCCAACAGCCCTAACTAAAGACATAAAGTTAGTTCAGGAAAAAGAAACTGTATCCAATACAGTCTTTATAAACAAGTACTAGTAAAGAGGACTATTTATCTTTCTTACAAATACACCTACTGTGGAAGTCTTTAAGAGCTATGTAAGAAGCAAGCACTTTATCACCAATGGTTCTTCAGGCTCTGATGGCAACACTTCACCTTTAGAGAAGGACAGCTTAAACTGACCTTAAACTTGCAGCACTAGTAATTTGGGATAGAAATAAAAACAACCCAAACTTGTGAACTGACAAGGTAATGAAGCTTTGGAATAAGCTACCTCAGCAGGTAATGCAATTGCCTTTGCCTTAACCTGTTGATAAGGACAGGTTAAACAAACCTATTTGCTTAGGTTTGATACATCGCTGGTCTCTTGAGATATTTTCCAGGACCAGATGTCTATGACTAACGCACTCTGCCTCAAACTGTTTGTTTCATCTTAAGTGTCCAATTTAATCTCAAGCTGCACAGCTTAAGAAGACTGAGGCTGATGGAAGTGCTTGGGCATGCCCAGATCCAGTAAAGCTGTAGCTGTAGTGTGTAACAGCACAACGATGGACTTACTATTTCCCCTCCCGCCCCCACTGTGGCACTACTAGCACTGGTATCAAAATTCAGTAATACAAACAGACAGGGAATCGGACACAGAGAATCTGATGAAAGTAGATGACAGTTATCCTAAAAGCACGTATGTTTTATTCATATTTTAGAAAGTCCTCAGAGAATGCACTAACCTGCTAACCATAATACACCATTTCACAAATCAAGTCTGCAAGTCTTAAGAAGCTGCATTAAAGATCTGCCTGAAAAATTGCACTATTCCCTTTCCTCTATTTAAGTAAAAGCCTTTCACAGCTCTTACACTTCAGGTGAATTTTGATGTTATCACAAGTGTGTGCAAGTCTTGAGACTTTGTTAGTTTTGAAATAACCAAAATGGAGTGTCCTGTTTTTGTTTCTCAGTAACAACACTTACAGTTTCTGTATCTGGCACCTTGTGTGGCTGCAGTCCAAATTCCAAGTTCTTAACTTTTATTCCAAAAACTTCTTTACTAAAAATTTCATAAATACCTAAAATGAAAAGAAGATAGGATAAGTGGACCGAAAAAACCCCCTACTGACAGAACAAGTTCACTTAAAAGTCAAGGTTCTCACATTTTCCATTGAAAGCTGCTATACGAGGTTTATACTTTTGTAACTTCTGCATCAGAATTCTCCCTCCTTCCCGAAACTCTTTGCTAAAAGAGAAAGTACTCGAAATTACAATCACAACTATTAATTCATTAATAAGCATGATACCCCCCCTTGTTATCCTACCTGGAGAGGTCTTTGCTTCCAGGTGTTGTCCTTTCAACCATATTTGTAAATCCAATCCCATATTTATGTGGCAAGGTGTGGTCATCCATATGGTTCAGCTGTTCATTACTTAGACCAGACATGAACAGACACTTCCCTGCGAAGCAGGAAGATATGCATTTGTCTTTTTCTAAGGAAAAGAAAACAAACCCAAAAAACTCCCTCGACTATCAGAGTACTGGAATGCTAAAGGAAGAATCTATGTTAACAGAGCATCAGTTAATTTGGGAAGACTATTGCCCTATCCAGAAAAGTTTAAAATAGCCAAAATTACTTTATCTACTGCAAGAGGATTCAAAATCCCTAGTGAAAAACAAGAATACCTCACCATGATCCTCTGTACGGAAAGCAGTCTTATTCTGAAAGTTCAGTACAGAGCTTTAGGTTTTGCGATTCATTTAAGCAGGGAGTGACTGTGATCAATACAGATTTTGTGGGAAACAATGCAGCAAATACAATGTGTCAGCTTGCTTTTACAACCTTGCCATCGCTTCTCCCTGCACCGGGCCTCTCTGACAGAACCCGTTGACATGTTACATTCATATTTAGTGTACAGAAGTATAGTTTGGGTGACGTGCACTTGCAATCTCTTAAGCACAAGTTAACCACAGCTAGCTCCTAATGATTTGGGAAGGTTACAAACACGTGGATTTGTCAGAGCATGCATATCTGGTCTGCCTCTCAGTACAGGAGGCTGTTAGTCTGGCCGGTCTGCAGAACACTAGAGGACTACCCAAGCCTGACTCAGAAGTCTGCTGGATACCAGAAGTATTTTGGCAGGAGTATCACAGGGCTGCAAATTAGCCCACGTGGAGCTCCCTGCTAGCACAGCCGCAATGGCGCCGAGTACACAAAACAGAGTATTTCAACAGAGTTCAGGTATGGTCTTAATTTAGGAGAACATGATGCAGAAAACGTTACTTAAAATGGAAAAACACCTAGAAAAAAATATCTGTCTGAAGAATCAGCTATGTTAGATGCATATGCCTGCTGGGAAATGGCAATGGTTTTTGCTTTTTTTATCAGTTAGAAAGCTTGTTTAGAAGAGATGAATAAACGCAAACAGAAGAGGGCTTGATGAAATGCATTTTGGGGAAAATGTGTGTAGTTTTATTTTATATCAGAAATTGATGCCTATTGACTTACCCTTGATAACTCAAGTACTAGAGATTTAATTTTTATTCCTTATGTTGCACACTAATACGCCAAGAAGTTATTTGGCAATACTGTGTTTACATGACAATTCTAAACCTGCATTGAAAGTCACCGATTATTCCTCTTTTATTACTTTTTATGTACAGTATTTGACAGAAGTAGTTATGGGATTTAAATCACTCTTGGATGGTTAAAAGCAAAATCGCTCTCTGCATCCAAAAAAAAAACCAAACAAAAAGCAAAAAACAAAACCCCAAACAGTTTATAATTAAAATGCCACAAGTTCTAACAAAGTTCTGCAAATTCTGTAAGAAGAAAGAAAAACAAAAACGTACAAAAATGGTTTCCAGGTCCAGGGTAATGATGTCCTTTGTAAGCTGCCATCAAGCCAGGGTTTATGCCAATCTGCAAAGATACCAGTCCATTTTAACAATGAGAACATGGCTTGCTAGTCAGGAATTTAATCAAGTTACAGTAAGGATGCTTATTCAATTCTCTTTAAGTTACTGACAATAAATAAAATTGTGTTAATGGTACCTTCGTTACTTAAAAAAATCGACAATTTTATAGCAGTGTCTCATTTAGATGGTGCAATGTCAAAAGAGCAGCTCACAGTGTGTTTTACAGACACTGGTGTAGCGCTTCCAGTAAATAAAGTGTCAAGTAACGGTCTCTCATGACTATGTATTATACATAAGCCTGAGTTTTCTCAGAAATTAGAACTATGTTATCTGTATGATTTTTAACAGAAAATGCAAAGCAGCTCTACACACAGGAAACAGTTTATATACTTTATCTTGCAAGATCTTGCCATATAAGCAATATAGGTAAGTAAGCAGAAGGAATGTAAATCATAACGAGTGAGTACAGACTACTCACTTTTCTACCTCATCTTGTAACTGTGAGTTACTTACTATTACAATGTCCAGATCAAAGGTCAAAATATCAGGTAAAGTCTTGGTCAGAAGTTCAGCTTCAGAAACACCATTAAAACGGTCCACTTTTCTTTTGACTTTAAAAGTATCTGTGATTTTTTCTTGTTTGCCTTTTGACTTGGCTGATTTTTCTTTTTTAGCAGCAGGCTTTTTGGGTTGCTTTGGCTCAGTTGCTTTGGCTTTTCTTTTCCTTCCGCCTTTTTTAACTTCTGAAACACACAGCAAATATCTCTTTTCCTACATTTCTAATGTTGCAGTGTGGATATTCAAAAAGACAGAGCTAAATGTATGGATGCAAAAAGAAATGAGATAAATTTACCTTCAAAATTCATTAACTTAAACAATTATCAGATGAATCTCGGTTTTGCAGACTAAACGCAGAGCTAACTTAGGTATCTCTGTACCACAGACACACACACTACTCACAGGCAACTACATTGACTTAGGATACAAACCAAGAATAACCTCATGACTAGGTTATGCTGTTTACATGCTGTATGCAACAATCCTCTGGAAACAAGTTTCATTTCTTTTGGAGGATATGCCAAGACATCAAAACTTAGGTTCCAAGGAATCGGACAGTAAATTCTAGATTAAAATCTCTCTCAGATAAGAAATAAATACAGTGGGTACCAGGGCACTGCCCTAAGTATGCAAACTTTTTTGGGCTGTTCTTGTAAGAAAGCTGAGTGCAAACAAAAAGGAGGACAAAAGTCATGTGAAATTCCCACCACATCACTGGAACAACTGCTTAGGAAAACTGTAAGTCACGTTACTCAAGTGATAATCTAGTTACAATGAAGGAGAGACTAGAAAGGCACAGACTTGGCCAGGCACACAAGCAGCTTTTCTTTCCCACCCCTTGAAGAGTTAGGAGGTTTTTCATGTGACAGCAAAATACCACAGATGTATCCAACTCAGAGCAGTCAGAGTTATTTCAAACAAAGCAGGATAATGTTGTCTTAATTTTCATGCTGATCAGGTACCTACCAACCAGATACTATCATGAAAGATGAAAGGCTGCCCTGGCATTGTTCAGAAGATAATCCTAGAAATTTTATTTTTTTCATCACAGCAGGTAGCTGGACTCCAAATCTTTGCCTTTCATATATGCTCCTGTAAATGTCACACACATTTGGTAAATCTTGCAAAAATATGAGGGAACAGCTTCACAACAGAAGATTACAGTCGTCCAAAAATACTTGAAAGTGCAGTCAAACAGCGTGCTCATGGTGACATCATGTTATCCAATAAGAAAGCTGCCAAAGAAGCCTAACTACATAACACTTGAGATGCATCCTAACTGTAGTCATTAATACTGTGAATGAATTGAGCAGTCGCAACTATTTTAAACTGGAGGTTTTCTTGCTATGGTTTCATCTGGCCATGCATCATAACTAAAGAAAAAGAAAAGAAAAAAAAAGCAGCTTATCAAAGGATGCACTTAAAAAAGCAATGTCATTGCATGAATTGGCTGATAGGTCACCTTGGTACAGAGAGCTCTGACCTATATCTAAATACCAAAGGCAAAGCAAAATTCAGTGTGTGAATATTTGCTATAGAATCAGAATTCAAGCATGGCAGAGATCACTGCTTTTTTTTATGTGGTAAAGAGCAGGCAGAGTAACAGCACAAGGGATCTTTTCTTGGCACGGTTATTGTAAAGTGTAGAGCATACAAAATCCTAGTGTGGAAAAAGAAAGGCAACGTACAAGTGCATAAAGTACAAAACTTGTGTTGGTTACAGTACACTTTCCAGCATTGTTTGTATTTATTTAAATAAGCCTCACTAAAACCAAACAATCCCTAGTGTATATAAGCAATTTGCTATTTGTGATTACTACAACACACTAAACCACAATTTAAACAAAAATATTTTGAATAAACCGTATTATACTGTACTTCTCTTGCAGAAATTAAAAAAAAAAATTTAGAACTCAGACTTTAAAACTTCTCTAACATAATATTAAAACCCATGAAATCAGCTAAAAATACATTTATCTATTGAAATAAAAATCTGCTTTTCCTGGAACAAGATAATTTTGTGAGACTGCACAATGTGAATACTAACACCTGGGTTTACTTCTTAATTGTCTGGCAAAAAAGGTCACTTAAAGAATACAAATAATCTATACTTCCTCCAAGAGCATCAAGAAAACGAAATCCAACAGCTTCAAAGAAGCAGTTTAAGACCAATAATTTTTTTCCCCAATCGATTACTAATGTTTTAGCTCACTTAGCACAGCCCAGTCAAATTACCTTTCGGAGGCTCCTGAGCAATGTTTGGCTCTGGAATGCCCTCTAGAGTTGGCTGCTCAGTCATGATTTCCATGTTAGGAGCTGCAGTCATCATCTGATGGAACGGAAATGTGTAAAATGCTTGAGCTTGCTGAAGATACGCGTAGTATCTTAGAAAGGGAGAAAAAAGGAGACATAATTTATCAACAATGTAGAAATTTAGTGATGTACCAAATAGACTGTAAACATCAATCTTTATCAAGACTGGCACGTACTGCACTTAGATTCTCCGATGACTCTATTAACAAGGCAGTAAATTATACAAATCCACTAAGCAGTGGGACTGATTAGCTGTATTGGGTGATGTTAAACCCAATGTTAACAGTACAGTCCTCTTGTGATTATTATACTGTGGAAGAAACACAACATGTGTAAGTGAAGCATAGAGCTTTTCCCTTTTTTTCTGAAAAAACACTCTGTAACACACATTACCAAAGCAAACTGTCTATCAAACATACCAACAATTTACAACACAAGTGAGTTAAAAGTCTTTGGACTTCAAGTTTCTCAAGTTTTAGATTTTCTTAATGTTACATCAGTTACTTTATCTGATATGACACAGAATAGATGAATCATTCTGGGCCACAAAGCATTATGAATACACACAGCATCAGTTACTATGCAGATTATTAAACAGCTTTAACAAATTGCATGGCAGATGTCCAGTTATCGCACACTGGATCTCAACACAAATATTGCACTTATTCTACATGGAAGTGTTCACACACACAGATCCAGTCTCCTTCCATGTACAAAGACATGTTTCCATATACAGCTCTTTTGCTCCACTCATTTATTAGTCACATACAGTCCTCACACCCCAACACAAAATTCTGCTTCATACTGTCATTCCCTTCTACCCACACAGCCACCTTCTTGTCCACAGATTCTACTGCCATACAAATACACAGAAAAGATTTTGTGAACAGTAAATTTTCAGGAAATAATTTTATAATCTCAAAGCTATTCATAAAAACACCAAATAATTTTTAGATATATAGGTATTTAGCCAAGAAAGCCAATGGCATCCTGGCTTGTGTCAGAAATAGTGTAGCCAGCAGGACCAGGGCAGTGATCGTCCCCCTGTACTCAGCACTGGTGAGGCTGCATGAGTGCTGTGTCCAGTTTTGGGCTCTTCACTACAAGAAAGCCATGGAGGTGTTGGAGCGAGTCCAGAGAAGGGCAACGAAGCTGGTGAAGGGCCTGGAGAACAAGTCTGATGGGGAGCAGCTGCAGGAACTGGAGTTGTTTAGCCTGGAGAAAAGGAGGCTGAGGGGAGACCTTATCACTCTCTACAACGACCTGAAAGGAGGGGGTAGGGAGGTGGGAGTTGGCCTCTTCTCCCAAGTAACGAGCAATAGGACAAAAGAAAATGGCCTCAAGTTGTGCCAGGGGAGGTTTAGATTGGATATTAGGGAAAATTTCTTCACCGAAAGGGTTGTCAAGCATTGGAACAGGCTGCCCAGGGAAGTGGCAGAGTCACCACGCCTAGAAGTATTTAAATGACATGTAGATGTGGTGCTTAGCATCCCTAAGGGCTTAGTGGTGGGCTTGGCAGTATTAGGTTAACAGTCGGACTCTATGATCTCAAAGCTCTTTTCCAACCTAAACAATTCTCTGATTCTAAATATCTCAAAAGAAGGCACCATTCTCTATTATGCAATGGGTATTTAAGAATATTTAGGAGTCCCACCGTAAATCAGATTTATGCCAGAATAGCCTTCAGTCTTGTGATCAGGCCACTGATTTTGAACCAAATAGCTGCCCTGAATCAAGGAGAATAAATTTGAGTGTAGGTCTGTCAGATTCCCAGGCAAGTTGCCTAACAAAGTCACAAGAGACTTTCAGAGTACAGTAAACACCTCAATCCCCCTGCTGGAAGAGTTCCATTTTATAAAAAAATACTTGTGCAGTTACTGAACCAAACAAAACTGATCTTCAGATTTTTATTGGGAAACACAACTGAGACATGTAGAGTCCAGTTCATAGTGTAATAAATGCCTAATTATACAGAGCAAAAGAAGAGAGTAAGAGAGATGTGAAAGCATCTAACCGAAGACTAGATGTCTTCTTGTAATACATGCCTTCTTATTTTACGTATATATAAATTCTCCTTCTTGTAAAGGGAATAAAATCCCCTTTAAACAGAGGAAAGTTTGCACCGTATCACAGACAAATCCTCTAACCACATAGCTTTTACCCCTACCTCTAAGCTTGATACACATTTTTTAGGTCATTTTTCTTGTATAGGTTCAGAAACACAATTATTTGTTACTGATGTATACATCACAGAACATTAACATATATATTTTCAGTTCCACGAGGAAAAGGTAGTGATTTAACCCCTCCCCCTTCAGTTCATGGTAAAAATGAAAGAAAAACAAACGTGAGAAGAGAAAAAGACACGTCCACTGGAACAAAATCAAATAATTTTCAAATCCGCCTCTCCACACACAGGCCCCCACCATATGCATGCACACGCATGTGTTTCTTAATACACAGCGAGCCCCGTCCCCACTGCAGCCCCAACAAACCCCGACGCCCCTTCAC
>NW_009633947.1:0-12592 GCF_000690535.1 Cariama cristata
GAGGTCTCTTCCAACCATAATGATTTTGTTCTGTTCTATTGAATGACTTACTGCTCAGATGGTTGAATGCCAGCTGAAGTGGGCTTGCTGAGTTAATGCAGAGCAGATCAATCTAGGGGGACAGGTGTTTTCCAAGAACGATGAGCAGGTATTGAGTGGCAGAGATCCCGCAGGCATGACTTAGAACTTTTCCACAAATCTTCTGAACTCTTCTTCTGAGCAAAATGGTTTCTTTTTCTCCTGGACTGTCTGATCCCACAGCCTACTTTGTTTCACAAATCTCCTCTTACTCTGCTGTATGCACAGCCCTTCCCACGTTTACCCTCTTTGAGAATTGATAATGTGCACTCTCAGTTGCAAACCAGTGAAATAACTTAAGTATAGAGGGTCTTAGAGGAAGAAACGACACTTGCATTGCTAAACCCCATGCTTGGGATACACCTGGAGCACTCGCTATAAGTCGGTTGTCCAGGCCAGTCTTCTCCTTCCATACCTCTACTTCACTGCCCTGATGTAAGGTCGGAGATGAATTTAAGACTTAAGGTGGTGGGCAGGAGAAAATGCAGCTAAGGCATGCTTCAGCTGCTCTTGTCTCTCTGCTCTGATGCGTGCTGTTCCTTGTCTTTGTGGACTGGCAACCCAAAGTTATGGCCAAAATGGCCAGTTAGCTATTTATTGGCTAGATTGATCAAAACCGGTCAATAAATAGTAAGAAAACAGTTTTAAGTGAAAGCATCTGAGGCATGCAGAGCTACAGCAAGGAGGGAGATGATTTTCTTACTGAGAATAGTTTCATACGAGGGATTCACCTTTCCATGGTACATTCTTGGTATTTTGGGAGGTTTAGCAGTAGATTTGTAGATCAAGAGGTCTTGACTTCCAGCTGCTTTGCAATTCTGCTTTCACTGTGTTCCAGGAATCTAAAAAATTACTCTGAACACATGATAGGACATAAAGAGTGAGCTGTGATGACATGGATTCTGCAGACACATTCAGATGGCCTCCTTTCACAGGGTCTCACTCCAGAGACTTTTGAATGACTGAGGCAGTGGGGCTCCAGACAGCATCTCCAGCTGCTGTGTCTGGAGGAGTTTCCCCATCCCAGCTGAGCTGCCCCAGCAGCGACTTATGGGCTTCCTCTGCCCATGGAGGAGGAGAGGGAGCTTCACAGCTACCCTTTTTTACTGCGGGCCAAGCAGTTGGAAATGTTTCTACCTTTGCAGCAGGCTATGACCTGCCTCCCCATTTTTGGCCAGTTAATGGAATTTAGCTGCCACATGACAGCTTGTTATAACTGTCAAGCTGTGATAACTCCACTGGAGCTGAGCCGGAGAAATCTGGAGACCTGCAGGTCATGGTGGTGGAAATGAGCACTGTGCATGCTCGCAGGTTTGTGCTGTACATGATTTCTCTTCCACTCCTCCCAGACACCTTTTTCTCAGGCAAGGAGAAGTGAGTTTGGCACTTTCTGGCCTTAGGAGTGGTTGCAGGGTCACCTGTCCTCTCTGCAGGTGAGAGGAGTGGAGTCCTGGTCTGCTGGGATCAGAGCAAAAAGAACAGGGGATTTCTCTCCTCTCCCCAAATGATGGTTTGGTTGGGCAGTGGCTGGGATCAGTAACTACCAAGTGCAGTGATGCCCTCTGATGATTAGCACCATGCACATATACCAGAGCATGACCTTGATATGACCTTCAGAAATGTCTCAATAAATCTCATGCCTTTCAGATCACAAGCTGTGTTGTCCATAGCCCTAGCATTTGGCCGTTTTCACCTCTAGCATCTCTTTCCTCCCCTGATTTTTGGCTCGTGAAAATTACTCCCCATGTGTTTGGTAAGGTCAAACTTTCAACACACAAGTGTCAAAACAACTCAAACACAGTGGCTGGGTGCTCAGAGGTGCTTTTAAAATTGGGCATAGTTTAACGTAGGAGGATCATACATCTCCTCTTGGGACTGCTATCCACTCCACTGCCTGTGTGTGAGTTAAGTACAGGGCTATAAAAATGTATAGGGTTTATCTTTCTGTTTTCATATATCTTCCCTTCAAGAGCAAAGGACTGCCTCTGAAGAGCTGTCATAAATTATAGCACTCAAGCAGAAGTATACAGACCTTTCTGATAGATACGACAAACGATGGTGTTTATAAAATGTTTCCACCAAGACAGGATTTCATTGTGACCAGTTTAAAAAAAAAAAAAAGAGCTACTTGTTTGACTGTATACAGGCGCCTGATGGTTATGTCAAATGTTTAAATATCAAAGTCATGATGGCAAAGTCTAAGCCAAGCACAGTGAGTTGGTGGGTACCTGTATACAAACAGCAACCTGCTCTGAAGAGGTCCAAAAAAGAAAGATGTGTAATGTGCGAAGACCTGTCTCTGTGAGCTGGGTTGCACAAACCCACTGCTTCCTCTACTCATGTCCGTGCCCATGTCCATGTCCACGTCCATGTCCATGCCCTGCCAAGCCGAGCACCCGAGGTCTGCCCAGTCCTGCTCCTGGGGAAGGCTGCAAGGAGACAAGTGCTCTGCTCACGAGTGATTTTTCTGTTCAAGCAGACAGACTTCAATTGCAGAATCACTCACAATTTAAGCACATTTTAAAAGCCAAAATCTTGACGTGGTGTCCCTTTCGGTGTCTCTTGGCATCAGCGATCAATGACTCAGCTTTCAGGCAAGGCTGTGACACTGACAATGGGATGGTACCACTTTTTCCCAGATGCCTAGATAGAGCGATGCTTTGCCTGGATACTCCCAGCAGATATCAGAGATTTGTTATTGACAGAGAAATCTAACACCTATTGATAGCTTTTCTGTGGCTGACACAATATATAGTAAGGAGAGGTGTTTATTCAGGGCATACAGAAACAAGAAAGAAAAAGACAACCCATACGTAATGAAGCGGAAAAGCCACACCGCCTGCAAGGCTTTTCCATAAATGATGTTAAAGAGCTTTTGCCGTACCAATTCAAGTTTTTAGTTCAGAAGGTGGTTAGGGAAGTTTATATACTATAATACAAATTAGGTGAAGGAAAAATCAAAACATTTTGCTTTTATTAACACAGACTATTTTGCCTCAGTGCAATCTTCTCATAAATGTAGTGTTTTGCAGGGAACTTCTAGAATATTTTGGGTTTTGATCTGCCAGAAATGCTGTTTCTGAACCTCTGCAAAGCTCTATGAGCTGGGAATCGTGGGTTTTCACTAGATTCCTTGATTAATTCAAATGAAGAGTTTGGACTCATTTCAGGTCAGGTTTCAATTCACCGTTAAGGTCTGGTGATATAAAATGGATCTGTAGTTCTCAAGGAGAGGTGAATAGAAACTTTTGAACATGTCTGCCTGTTTCGGGGTGGCTCTAATTCTTCAGATGTTAAGCAGAATAAGGACTTCCTTGAGTATTGCTATTTGTGTCTGGTAGATGGCATGAGGTTAAAATTAATGTGTGTGACTGTAGTGAAGGGTGGATGTATGATAGGAGATCTCCACTGGGAATAAAACCTGGAGGTAGATATTGATTTTACTGGTGTTTTTCCTTAGCTTCTGAGAGTGCACTGCTGATTGGGACATAATAGCAATATTGACTGAAAAGGGGATTTATTTATTTTTTTCTTTTCCTTGGGAGGCTGCTGTGTTCGTGTCAATTCACAGCAATATAGAAAATAAGGGACATACAATGATCCAAGAATTCAAAGGGCTTGATTTCTGCCCTGAAGAAAGAGTAGGTTTTGTCACTTTAATCCTTAATCTTATCTTGATTACCACTTTCTTTTGTTTTATTCCTCTGCAGTAAATTTTTTTTCTAACTCTCTTGACCTTTATGCAACTTGGACAATTTTGCCCACTGTTTTTTCCAGAGAGGTATCAGAGATATCCTCTCTTCCCCCTCTGGCTCTGACAGCAGCTCAGTGGTTACATGGGAACTGTAGCAGTGAGAGGTCATTCTGGTGTTTTGCTTTTGCAGCATTTCATTTGTGTGTGAGGAATACAAACAAGTACAGAAAAAAACTAATGCTACAAGAAGACAGATTGGTTTGGATGGCAATAATCTTCTACCCCCACCGCAGGTCTGCCAGACACTAGCCTGCCTGTGGTGGGGACATTTGGTGATGTCAAGGTTGCTTAAATCAGCTCTAGCAATGAAAGTGAAGGTTTGTCATTTTGGTAGTGATGAGAAATTTCACAAGTGCTTTGAGTCTGGGAGGCTCAGCCATGCATCATTTGTGAAAATTTGGCATATAAAGATCCTTGTGCTCCTGAAATAGGTGTTTCTCCATTCAAGAGGACTGAGTGTTTATTTCCTGCGTATTCAGGGCTCAGAAGACACAAAGCATGGCTGATTTGCAAGTCACATTACACAGCAGTGAATATTTTGTGGGGAAAAAACCCTGGCAGTTGGATTACTTCTAGGTAATTTTGCAAGAAACCTCATTTTAGGATTTATCTTCCTTGCAGCTTCAACTTGACTCACAGGTCTATGCACTGAAAGCACTTTTGTATCACTTGCTCAGAGAAACACTTTCCCAAGTGATTTTACGTGGAATTGGTGATCTCTTCCAAATGTTTCAGCTGGTGTTGGAGTTTGTTTCACGTCGCAGCTCCCCATAGGAGTCTTCTGTAACATGGGCACTGATTAGGTCCACCTTGAAGCTCCCAGTCCTCCAGTCCTTTCCTGCAATTCTCTAACATCACTGGAAAAAATGTACAAGCTTTCTCACAGTTCATGTGACAATAAGCTGCAACTCAGTTCATTAGAGTGCATAACTACTGTGAGAGGTGACCTCAGGAGTCCTCTAGACCTGGGGTAACTTGAGAGGCGCAAAAAGGACACAGATAATCAGTATTACCTTTGCAAAAAGCCATGTTTTAGAGAGAGATAAGGCTTCCAAGGCAGCAAATTTAGCTTGCGTTAAGGGTTCATAGTTCATGTGACAATAAGCTGCAACTCAGTTTATTGAACTGTGATATACTACTTTCTATGTGCATAACTACTGTGAGAGGTGACCTCAGGAGTCCTCTAGACCTGGGGTAACTTGAGAGGCGCAAAAAGGACACAGATAATCAGTATTACCTTTGCAAAAAGCCATGTTTTAGAGAGAGATAAGGCTTCCAAGGCAGCAAATTTAGCTTGCGTTAAGGGTTTGGCATTAGACTATCCAGACTGCCAGGTAAAGTAGGAATCTCAGTAAAGACTGTCCCCTTTCAAACTGGACCCTAAAGAATAATTTGCCAGGGAAACAGCTCTTGGTGTTGCTACATCATCTGGCTGGATGTAAACACAGTTGGAGCAGTGCATTTCATACAAATGAGCAAAATGGAAATTTTTTTAATTGCTTCTTATCTTTTCAATAGAAGGTGCAATGAGATTGCAAAATTTAAGGGAAAAAACAAATACAGATTTCCGAGGTCTAATACCACCCACAGCCTGGCTGATATAAACCCTCTGCCTTGCTTAATGTTACTTGGGTACCACAGTGGTGTAAGATCAAAATCCAGCCTCTGACGATCCCCGAGACACTGTTTTCGCAGCAACTCATTTAAAAGCAACCTAGGATCTATGCTCACTCAGTGAGCGCTGTTGGCAGAGGCAGGCATTACATAGACAGATTTTTCTGCTCTCTTTTAGAAATATAGACAGTTCCTTACAGAGGCAGGAGGGAGTTATTGCACACATCCTAATGAAATGCTGATAGCATCAACAAAACAAGGTCTGTATCTGGGCAACGAGCAAGGAGCAGGGTAGGAGAGCTTACAGAAAAGCCAGCGGATATTAATAGTCAGGATTTCTGAAGGTTACTTTGTCGGCTAATGTACCATTGAAACATAAGCGGCTATGCTTACTTGCTTAGGTTAAGTGCAAGAGCTTTTCCAAAGAATGGAAGTTACTTCCCAAAGCAAGAGAATGGGCTGCCTTCGCTGTTCGTCTCAGACGCTGCACTCGAGCTGCTGGAGCTTTGCTGCTGCCGCTGAAACAGCAGGCCCATGTATATCCTTAGCTGAAAGCAAAAGGTTTATTGCTCCAACCAGGGAGTCATAAAATGAATGGGATTTAATAAAAGCCATAGTAGCAGTTGTGCCTTCTGAAACGAGCACTCACCTATGCACTTTCTTTGCACAGGCAGTTATTGCAGCTGGATATTATGTATTGACTCTGCTGCCTGGTGCTCTCGGACATGGTAATGGCACATGCAAACTGGGTCAGAAATTGTGCGTGCAGTTATGTCAGATATTCCAGAGAAACAGCCTGTGCCCTTGCAGGGAAAGCATCTTGAGTAGGGTGATTTTGGGGGACTGAAGTAAAGATGGTTCAATCACAGTGACAGGGCTACTAAAAGTGGTGCACCTACAGGTTTTGTCCATGCTGAGACCCCTGGTTTTCTTGGCACTGCAGGTTGGCAGCGAGGGACAGTGAAACAGTCCAAATCTCCAGGCAAAGCAAGAAAGTTCTTACAGACGGGATGCCAAAACATGCATGCCCATCTTAAATCCCATTTGTCTACAAAAGCTGATGAAAAAGGGACTGAGACTGATAAATTTATCATATAATTAATTGATTTGTTGGGTGTGATGAATTGATTTCACTGCAGTAAAACCAGGAAAACGCAACAGAACTGGGAAATGACCTCAGGTTTTTCTGAATCCTGGTTTGTGAGATCATCCTTATTGCCTGGTTATTGACCCTTACATCCAAAAGATGTCTGTAAAAAGATAGTGGGTCTCTCCATCATTCAAAGTGACAGTGAGCAGGAGCAGCAAGGCACCATGCATTGAGCAGAATGGTGAGCAGCACACTATTTCTATCAAAACGGTGATTTCCATATATATAGCTATATTACTATATAGCTACAGCAATGTGCTTTCTACTTGTAGATCTTGCTCCTCCAGCAGCAAAGAAGGGGAGATTATGTTGGAATGAAGTTTAAATGGAGAAAAGGGCCAAAGAACTGATCCTACTAAATGTCGAAGCGGCTTTGGCATGTGCTTAATGGTGCTGAATTATTCATTGAGCTGGCTGGGCAAACTGACATTGCAAAGGGAAATAAATGAGGGTGCTGGAGAGAAAATGCCAAATGATGTGTTAGCCAAATGCCTCAATGTCACAGATTTCACAGAGGATCTGGTCTTGAATCCTACCCCTTAAGTGCCAGTTGCTGCTGGGTGCGAGCCTTTTGTAAAGGAGAGAGTGAATGTTTTGGCCATGCACACAGGTCTGACTTTGGTGATGCCTGTGGGCTCAGATTAGCTCAGTTTGTGATGGGAGACTTTCCCTTTGAGGGGACGTATTGCAAAGAGCAGGGAATGGCCAGCAAGTAGCTGTCTAGGACCAGAGGCATTGATGGGGCAACTATGACATAGCAGGTAGAGCCATGAAGTCTGAAAGATTAATCCTTGTCAGCCACATCTGTCTGGAGAACATGACATCTTCTCTTATCCCTTTTAAAGGTGTCTTGCTTTCTTCTGTTCCTGAACCCCTTGTTAAAACTCAACCACAAGTTTTGCAGTGTCTTCCCCCAGTGGTCTTTTTTGAGGTGAGAGCCCCTTTCCCTGACCAATCTGGCCAGCTATCTGCAGGTATCCTCCCCTCTTCCTTCCACTTCAAATCCCATAGAAACAGGGGAACAATGTCTCATCAAACCGTTCTACATTACACCACTGTGTTTTGAGGGAAAGGAGGGAACTGAAGCCTCGTCTTTAGCATGGTTAGGATCTGACTCTTTTCTCAGGGACAGTCTGAGCAGAGGCATTGCCTTTGCAATATTCACTGCACTACAGCCCACAGCAGTAGCTAAGAGGAGTATCTGGGATGAGCAGTAGCCATCTAACACATGCTTGATGCTACATGGGAGGGGGCTGAAAAGATCAATGTGATAATCATGGACTCACAAGCCTGACTATGCTGTGGTTTGAGTCTTGCCTGGGGAGCAGAATCGTTTCCTGGCACCTCTCGGTCTGCTAAGACTAGAAATATTGCCTGAAACACCATGTAAATGGCTCTGTCACATATGGTCGAGCTCTCCCAGGTATTCTGGAAGAAAATATTCAGAGCACTTGGCTTCAGTTCCTGTTGTTGTTGCTCTGATTTGGAGATGCTGGCAGCTGAGATTTTCAGGATTTATTCAGATACAAGCTTTGCTTTTGCCCTGTGGGCAAGGGTGGAGTTCAGACCTGCAGTTTCTATTCATGGACTTGAGTCGGGCATAGACATGTATCATACCTATATATATAAGCCTTCCCAGCTCTTCCTGCCTGCTCTGTGCTTGCTCAGTAGAGAGAGTTCCTAGTGCTGCTAAACGTAGGTTTTGCAGAGAAAGCAAGGGGACAACCGTGCAGCAGAAGCACATACAGCAGGAACTGTCTGGGCCTTTGCAAAGCCAACATCAGCATGTCCGGCTGCGCTCAGCTGCATCCAAATACCACATCCTTGGTTTCTCTGGGCTCCTGCAGAGTCCAGGGCTCCTTCCTATTTCCAGAGCTGAAAGCAAAGCAAGCCCCTGTGCCATCCCCACCACAGCTGAGCCCCCCTCACACCTGGGGGTAAGGCCCTCCCATCTACTCCCAGCAAATGCCACAAAACAATTGTGACATTTGCAGTTCGTAGCTGACCCATCTCTAAAGACATCCCTGCTGGGGCATGCTGTGGTGAGCCCTGAGGTGCTGGTCCCCATCACTCAGGACAGGGATGTGTTGGAAGGACCCACAGCCCCCACCCAACCTGTGCTTAGGTTTCCTTGAGATATCCAAGTCAAGCCATGTGTGACCAGGCATGTGGGCTAATTTATCTTCTCATTCCTATCAGCACTGGCTTGGGAAAACGAGGTACAAACAAGGAAGTGTGCACAAAGCATGTGTATCCTAAACCACCAAGGTTTGTGTTTTCCCAAGGATCGGTTCTCCCATCCTCAGTGACAGACCCTAAGAAGTGGAGAGAGTCCATCTCTGTTAGCTTATCTTGGGTAATATCCACCAAAGGGAAAAGAGATTTGAAAATCAAATCACTGAAGCAGGTTCTACCATGCACTTTGGTTTTGAGCAGGTTTTTTAAAAGAGATTTAACTGTAGGGGTTTGACTCTTTCAAGAAAGGTGAGAATGCAGCATGCTTTCGTCTGTCACTGCCACAGGATTTTGCTTTTGTTGACCAAAGTGAAGAGTCTGTAAAATGCTAAGGCACACCCTGTGCATCCTTTTAGCATATTTCAAATGAAAATAGGAAGAGAGAGGATGTAAATATTTACTGGAATTGTGTATCAGAGAGCACCCAGAGATCCACATTTGGATAATCTGCATTGCAAGAGAAGTCAGGGGAATAGCAGATGACTTTGAAAAGCTGTAGTGCTAGACATGTTTCTTAACATGCACAAATTACTCCCTGATTTCATAAGGAAAAAGAAAGTTCTGTGCTGATTATTGGTTTTGGATCTTATTTTAGTTGTAGTGCCTGGAGACCCAGTCAAGATCAGGATCTTTTGTTAGCCGATATACTAGCATGCAGTAAGGTCCTCTCCTTGGAGAGCTGGCAGGATGAATTTCAGTCTAAAGAGGATTGTTTAATGCATGAAACCAGGAAATTCCACCATTTTGTGTTGGCTGAGGGTCAGCCCTGCTTTGTCTGGTGCCCACTCCTTTTTTCATTCCCCAGTCCCCTCAGCGTGGTGTTACCCTTTGGGTGGAGGGGTGGGTGGAAAGCAAGGGAGGGGGGAGACAAGCAAGGGGGCTGGGGTCTGCTCTGCTTTGTTCCCAAACCTTTTCCCTAATTGGATCCATTTGAGAAGTGAGAATTGGTGAACTCTTGTGCTGGTGAATCATTACATGCCTGGCAGTGTCAGTCAGCCCCACGTACCCTGACTGCACCTGTCCTGTCACAAAGAGGAAAGATGAGGAAATGTGTCTAATATTTGCTTTATAAAACAGACATACAGAAGTCTGCCCACCTCCTTTGAAAGATGAGTCTCTTCTCCTCTTCAGGAACTGTTTTGGCCCAGTACTCGTAGGTAACATGAACAGGGAACGTTAACACCAATCCCTACCCTTGCATGTTTGCTGCATGGTAAGATGGGGCTGCCTTTACACCCCAGGTCTCTCATCAGTCTGTCGAAGCTGCTCCCATTCCCGTTGTATTTGAGCTCAGCTTTAAATACAGCTCATGGAGAAGGATGCAGTGGGTTTGGTAGGAGATGAAGCCCAGCCAGTCTGTGCTAATGCATGATTTCTCCTGCCATGTAATATAAATGATGCTGTACATTCTGCTGTACATTAGAGGAATGGAACTACGTAAGGGCTGGAGGACCAAATGGTCTGCTTTAATTATTCGTCATTAGCAGTAGCTATTATTATTTAAGAGCTGCCCTTCTTAGTGTGAAATATTAACTGCTACTGTGTTTCTTTCTTTGATTGCTACCATCCAATGCCCTGCTGTATTTGCTTTTGAAGTGGACCACAGCAAAGGTCTTCTCCATCAAGCTGGCTCCAACCCATTGCTGTCCTCCCGTAACCCAGGCCTCCTGGACCTTCTCTCAGGCCTTTTACTTTCAGTAATTCATGCCAAGCTGGCCAGTGCTTTGCTCCTCGTGTTGGTCCCAAATGTGTGCTTCATTTCCCTTGCTGTGCTCCATCGATATCCCCTCAAGCCTGACTCTAGTGCTGCGCATGATACATTCAAGGGAAGAGTTCCCACCGGTGGTGCCAGCACATCTTACTATAATCTCCATTTCTCCCTGAGAGGCACAGGCCTTGTTTACTCTTCTTTTAATAACACAGATGGTTTTAATAGTTCTCTGCCTTCGCCCCCAGTTCTTTCTCCTTGTCTGTAGTCTGTTTAATGCTTCCTTCTAAGTGATGGCTTTGTCACTTAATCTCATTAAAACTTCTCTTCATTGAACTCCATGAGCTGCTTATCAGACCGTAAGCCTAATCTCCCATTTGTAATTAATTTGTTCTGTGCCTCCTACAATTTGGCATGATTAGATAATGGCATCATTCTCAAGGTCACTGATATACAGCACGAGGTAAACACCCATGGCTCCAGCACTAGCTGCCTTGCTAGCCTCCTCCTTCCTTCTCTCTTTGCCACACTGCTTGATTTTATTGACAGCTTTCCCTCATTCCCTCAGCCAGTTTCTGATGCATTTCACATGCTTCCTGTCCAGCGCGAGCTACTATATGACTCTGCAGATCAATATCCCACACTGTCTAGAGGCGAACACTTTTCTGATATCCTCCAGACTCATCTGCGCTAGTTTGCTATTCGCCTTCCAGTTCATTCCTACTTGGTCCAAGAATTTTGGTGCATTGTTCTTCCTTTGCTGAGTTACATGTTTGTAAAACTTGCAGAGCCTTGTCCTTGTGGGCTCAGGGTTGGGAATGGGATACAGGAGCATTTCATCTTCAGGCCGTTGGGCCCAGTGGACAGTCAATGGCTCCGTCATCAATGGCATAGGTAGAAAGAAGCCACCAATCACCATTATGATTTGGTGTCCATATTTTTAAAATAGGAACAAATCCTGGATTATCACAGTTCATGGTACCAGCCAGTATCACCAGGCAATTCATGTTGGTGGGATGAAGAAAGCAAGCAAGCACTAACCAGACACAAAACCCAAACCAGTGCTTCCCTACTCCCTGCAGGTCCTGCTGGCATGCTGGTACTCGGCACCACCACAGACTTTTCCTCCAGCCTGTGCCTAAAGGTGTTTTCAGGGCCCTGCCCTGACTGGGTCTGCTGGCTTGAACCCCCTTTTTAGCAATTAATTTCATCAGCTAGAAAAGCCAAGAATGATACCTTTGGTGATACTGCCATTTGCTCATCGGGATTTGCTGGTATAGAGTTGTCTGGGACCTTTGTAGGCTCTGGAAATAGAGTCAGTCCTGGTACAAGTTAAATCTCTTCACTTTCCCCAACAGATTTATTTTCATCTCACGTAGTTCCCTGTTTGGATGTAGTATGTAACAACTCAAGTTGATTTGACCCATTCTTTCAGTTTTTGCTGTTCTCCCCCTGAAAGCTATCTACTAAACTTAGGTAATAGAGGCAGACAGAGCTGTCATTAAACCATAGGTATTGGTATTCAATACAGTATTGATCACAGCATTCAGAAATCCAGCATTCACGCAGCTATAGAGAGCAGCTCCAAATCCCTTACATAGAGCTGTGGGGAGGAAATCTCACAAGCACTAAAAACTCAGGATTTTTAACTCACTAGAGTTCGCAACTGTATTTTCTAATTGGCAGTTTTTGTAAGTGTGCATAATTTTTCTTGCCCGGTAGTCAAGAAAGCCAAAAAAAAAAATCTACTTGTGAGAAATTCTACTGCCTTTCGGGAGAAGGCAGGCTGCTGTAAAACAGATATATATTTTTCTGAGGGGGTAAATGCAGGAAGCACATTTTGCATTTGCTCACGTAATGGCTGCACATATATCAGCCCTGCTACCTTGCTGGGAGCCGGCACAAGGCAACCTGGTAGATCCAGCTCAGTTGCTCAGGAGCAGCTGTGTGGAGCGGCTATGTGCAAGTCACCGAGTGCAACATTTTGGGTAAGAGGCAGCTCTTACCTAAGGATATATGGTAATTACTCCCAGTGAAATGTGCCTGGCTCAGC
>NW_009633947.1:12623-24947 GCF_000690535.1 Cariama cristata
TATTTGCAAAACGCTTGCAAGCTGTTAGGAACTACAAGTTTTGTTCGAATACAGTGATGCCTCAAGTTGCTAGTTTAAGGCCAGGAAAACTTTGTGGTTATAGTCAAAAATAAGTTTCTGCTCAAAGATACATGTTGATAAGAGCAACTGGCTGACAGACAGACTGGCTTCAGGAGGCTCACTCCTGAGATCAGAACCAAGTTTGGATAAAGAGATAAACCTTCCATTTTCCTAAACAATCTGTATTTCTTAAACCATCCTTGTTTTGGTCTCTGCAATACACTCCTTCAAACCATGCTGAAAACATCTTTTTAATCCATTTATATAACTCCCTTTGTGTGCTGCACTGCCATTCTCTATGCTCACACAATCGCTACACCAATGTGATCAACAGAAGAACAAAAATCATTTTATTTGGTGCATACTCCGTTCCCTCTGAGAATGAGCCCAAGTTTGGTTTCATTCAGCTGTGATGCACTTGGACCCTAGTCCCTAAAACCGGCATTGCAGCACTAAATATTGGTTGTCTACTATCAAAAGGGATTTTTTAAATTTCAGTTTTGTTTTATTTTTAATGATCCATTTGTCTCTTCAGACTCAGGAGGAGGCAGTAAGATAGCTGTGATTTGCAGTCACAGGCTGCCCGCTCCCTCCTCTGCTTCCATGGAAACACGTGTTGGATAAGGCGAAACCAGGCATAGACTTGGAGTACATGATTTCAAAAATATTTGCTCTTCCTTGCAAGGAGTCCTTTACCTCCTGTTTGTTACAAAACTCTGGGTAAGGAGGAAATCTCTTTAGGGAGAGGAAACTTTTTGTGGTGCCTGACTGGTGTTGCTGCGGGGGTTGAAAGCATCCTCCCTGAGCATGTGAATGTGCCCCTCTGCTGCTCAGAGGTGAAATGCATGGGGCAGGGCAGGGACGGTGGGTTTTGGAGCTGGTGTCATTATGGCTGTTGTATTTGGGGTCAGGAGAGTTCAGCTTTACTGTAATTCCTTTGCTTTACCTTCGTCTCCTCCCTGGAGAGGTGAAGATCATAGGCTCCTCTGCACTTCGGGACCCCAAAGATACCCAATTTGCTCATGTAATAGCTCCACGTGTCTTCTGGGCAGCCCCTCTTCTCCCTGGGTCATGGTAAAAAACAGATTATTTGCAGTTTGAGGGCAAAACAAGGGAGGGCTGGGGAAAGGGTGGTGGCTCACATGAACCTGCATGGCATAGGCAGGGCTCAATACAGCTTTTTGGGTGGCTGGAGTGTTTTGTATGGGGAATTGAGTCAGAAAGAAAGAATTTCTAGGAGAAAATGGACCTTAAGTGACAACCACCAGCTCTTCCTGCGTCTCTCATGCAGCAGGTTTTTGCTCGAAGGGCTCTCACCTGCCAGGGACACCAGCTTGCTCTGCCGCTGGAGGCTGAGCTGGAAACCCCACTGCCACAGGCATGAATCCACAGGGCCTGATCCTGCTCCAGGAGCCAGGTCCTGCTGTGGTGGTCTGGTTTGCAGGATCTGAGCCTCATCCCTGGCACACCCAGTATCTTCTACTTAACCCCAGTTTGCTGGTGAGAGGGGAAAAAAGCCTCTTAGGTGTGGTGCCTCTAACAAGGCACTGAGGTGAATGAGTTGCTGGGTGCTACCTATGTGGGATGTCTTTCCTGCATGGAAGAGTTTTATCCTCCATTACTCGCAAAGCATTCACATTTTGAAGGCTGCTGCTGTCTGTGGCAGCCTAAGCAAAAAGTAGGGCAGAAACCTTGTTTTCCAAAATAAACCCCAAGCCAAGCCCTTTCGGCTGCAGGACAGCCTCCCATTTCGGTGGCTGGGAAGCCCATCCATCCTTGACCTCTTAACAAAGCCCCATCTTAGGTATCGAGAAGTAAAAATAAATGTCACTCTGCACTGTCTGATGATTCCACAAGATTCACACTAATCAGAGCCCTTCATTAATTATTTAGCTTCAGGGAAATGTGCCAAAGGGTTCTGACACTTCAGATATGCAAAGTAATTGCCACGTTTACTTTCCAGCTAATGAGGAGGCCAAAATAAATTGTGCTGGGCTGAGTGGCTATGTGTGGGTAGGCAAGGGAGGGGGGGCCAGGACCTTCCTGCCCTTGCATGTGGTTTCACCCATACCTCGGAGCTCGCAGAGCTTCATCGTGTCTCGAAGGGCTCAGGATTGTCCCCCTGTGTTTCAGCGTGGGCTGGGCATGTCACAACGCTCAGCCATGGCTGCCTTCATGATCCCCTCCGTGCACCCCTATAAGCAGCCTGTCTCTGTGCATCACGCCTCCTTTTGCTTTCTGCCTGCTCCAGGGTTGCTCTGGCTCCTCAAGCCAGCACGGGGGCTGCTGGTTATTTTGCTCCAAGTTGCCAGAGCAGGATTGGACCCCGTGTTGCAAGTGGTGTGGATCTACACCCTGTGCATAGGGCTGTGATCCTCCCCGGTTGCTGAAGCACGTGGTGAAAAGCAGCAGCTCTCTCCCTGCTCCAAAATAAGTAGGTCTCGACTGCAGGTTTGCAACCTGAGGAAAACAAACAAATGCAGAGCAGCATGGCTATATTTATCTGAAACTTGGAAGCTGTGGTTCACAGGAAACTTTGATCACTTTAAATGTCAGGCAACCTGGGAAAAAAAAAAAGAGAAAAAAAAAGCACAGTTAAAAAGCAAATGTTTTGGAAAAGGTAAGAGCTGCTGCTTCCAAAATGAAGTACAGTCCCTTCTCTTCTGGCCCCCAGTACTAAATATCCTAATCTATTAGGATATTGCTGTCTCTCAGCTTCAAGCTGAGGGTACGCACAGGCTGAGGTTTCCAAAGCCTGGACCTGCAGGTGCTGAGGACCAGCAGGTCTCAGAGACCTGCCTGGCCTTCAGCAAGAGCTGATCATGTTGACCATACCCATCAAAGATGATGTTCATCCAAAACAAAATATGGCATTTGGGTTTGGGGTTTAGGTTTGTTTTGTTTGCATATACGAAGATCATGGTCTTCTTGAATTTATCATAATTTAAAATTAATGTCATGCCATTATGTTTTATCTCTGATTCATTTGCAAGAAATTAATGTTAACTATCTGACATATGAAATAGAAGAGTCTTAGATGGGACACGGCGGTATCATGCTTTTAGTCCCTGGATGTTTTCATTAAGAATGTATCTGATATAGTACAAAGGGGTATTTGGTGGTACCTGTTTCAGTCAGGGAGTTTCAGCAAAGCCCCATGTACTTAAACGTTTGCAAGAAGTGAAACACTTAGGGAAAGCAGTTCAGAAATCCCAGCAGACCTTTTGCAATGCTCACTCAGACCTGTTTTACTATTCTCTTTGGAATTGCCCAGTTCTGCAAAAGCCAAACCTCTTACAAAGGAATTCACTACTCATGCAGAAAATGTAGTATGCTATCCTTCCACCTTGCATTGTGCATGTGCAGTGCTCCAGGATAACAGCTATTTCTGTATCTCTGCAAATCTACACTGTTCCTCTGAAATTACTGCTACTGCTGCCATATCCACGTGCTATCCATTATTGAAGCAGAGTGGTTAAATGTACTGCGATATAAGGAAAACATTCTCCTGTGTTCAGTTTTGTCCAGTGAACTTTCGTGCGGCTTATTAATTGATAAAGATGGCAAAATAATTCCATTTTACATATATATATATTCAAATTCAATTTATACCTCCTGTTACATATTCATGCTCATACCAGAGTAAAGGGCTATCATTCCTTTGCAGAGGCAATCAGGAAAATGTGGCTTATGATGTTTAATGACATTGTCGAGGAAATCTGACTTCCTTTAGGCCTTTTATTTTGGTTTGCTAAATGTGAAATAGTTTTGCTGATTTATCTTTAAACCTTTGGCCTTAAGAATGAGAAATGAAATTGTCTTTTCTCACATGCTCCATGTCAGCATCCGCATCAGGACTTTCTCATTGTGTGCAGAGAGGGGGAGCGAGGATACATGATATTCAAGTACACAGAGATTGAACCTGTTTTTCAGTGAGAAACCGGTTTCCACAAATTCAGTGGGTTTATCTGGGTTCTGCATTTTTTTATTCCCTTTTTCCTCATTTTGTGTCTGTATGCATAAAATACCTAGTTTTAGGGATGACTGATGTTAAGTTCCTAATGAGCTGGCTCCAGGGTGTGGAACTTCATTGCATATTTTGCTGATTTAATGCTGAAAGCTTGCTTGACCTTGCTTATGTTAAATTCCATAAGATATATACATATGATCCATCCTTTCTCTTCCTTCTGCCTTGTGTGAGGGGATGTGCCGGGGCAGGGCCAGCCCCCTCAATACTCAAACCATCACTGCTTTCCTGTGTAGCTCTTCTTCCAGCCAATGTCCTAAAATGCCCCACAAAACCATTTGCCCTGCTCATTTCCCCAGCAAACACAACTCTGACCACTTTCCAGGCAACACTTCTGACACAACATTTCCTGATCTAATTCTTCTAATTACGTTGGAGGCCTATAATAACATATAAAAAGCAGAGCGCTGCTTCACTGTCCAAAGTGTTCCTCTAGCCAGTGCTCACACTGGCTTTCACCAGAGCCCTACTCGTATTCTCTCTTTGCTTTCCCCCTCCCACAGCCTTGCACTGACATTCCTGTCTTACGCACCAGTATTTTATGTCCTTCATTTCTCCTTTTGTGTTTTTTTTTTTTTTCCCTTGGACAGCACTAACACACTCCTCGTTCTTTAGCCCTTTGCACCACGCAGCACTGTTAGCATTGCTGCAATAAGCAGCCACACTCTGCCTCCTTCATCGCCTTTGCAAGCGCTGTAGGGTTACGTTTGCCCAGGACAGGAGTGGCTGCTTTCTAACCTGACCCTGCCCGACCTGTCCCTGTTTCCTCTGGAACCTCAGCCCAGATTTTTCCATATTAGTAGCTGACTTCCCAGCCCGAGCATGATCTAGAGCTGTGGCTTGGTGAGTGCGATCCCTCCCTTTGCAGAGAGAATTTTGGTACCTGAGTGTTTTGCATCCATGGAGCAGGCGGTTGTGGCTATTGCATCCAGCGGTGTTTTAGTGATCTGTTGTCATTTTCTGGGGAAACCTGGGGTTGCCATGACAATTGTGTGTCAGTTGAGCCAGTGCATGCATGGCCATAGCATCTGCACACCTCCATCACTAATGTATTTATCCTCCCAGCCTCCCCCACGCAGTGGGATGAGGGCAGTGGTGAGGGATGCAAAGATGTCCATGCTGAGATGCTCGAAGCAGCTTGCCAGCATGGTGCTGAGCAGATCAGGGTCTGCTGGGTGACTTTCTTCCTGAAAGAAAATGACTTTTTTGGGGGAACAGGGGATGGGGAAAGGGACTTGATCTGCAGTAAGACATTCTGCACCTTCTCCCACCCACCTGGTTTGGGCTGGCAGGAGCAGTGCTGAGTACAGGCACAGAGGAGCCAGCAGAAACGCCGCAAACCACAGCTCATTTGCAAGCACCCCTGGCTGCTTGTGAGAATCTCAACCTGAATTAAGGGCTTGTGGCATTGCTGCAAATGAACCTCAGTCTCCTGAGCCCCTGCCTGCAGGCTGTTGGTTTAATTTGCAGTTGCGTTTGCACAATTTGTAGTTTTGTGCTTGGACAGAGCATCTCTGCCCCTGAATTGGCACCTGGAGCTTCAAAACTTGGGCCTGATCTCAGCAGGGCAGGAGCAAGGGGTGGCCCCTGTAAACTGGAAGCAAGGCTTCGGGCATCTCTGTGGGCACAATTTTCCAGGGGGCTGCACCAGAGCTGCCCCAGCCCAGGACATGGATGTGCGGAGGAGCGAAGGGACTTGACTGGGCAGGACCTGTCCAGTGCTGCTGTGCAGCAGAGCTGCATTGGTGTGGCACTTTGCCTGGGCTCGCAGCAGGGCTGCCTGCCTGGGGCACGGCTCACTCTGTGCACGACCATGCCACGTGCCTGCGTGTTTGTACTGGCGTGGTCCTTCCTCACACTCTTATTTCTGCGTCTTATTGCCTCTTCCTCCCAGAAAAACAGCTCAGAGGGGCTGTGCCTGCCCTGCAGGGTGCCGGCGGTGCAGGGGGAGAGCCGGTGAGTTGACCTGCTCCAAGGCCACCTCCTCTGCTCCCAGCACAGGACCTTGCCCAAGGAGGGACAGGGTCCCTGGTGGCTTGTGGCACACCCATGTGGGAAAGTCCAGGCCTCATTTCCCCAGGCCAGGCACTGGCTGCCATACCTTGCTTCGAGAGTTTGCTGAAAGTGTGTCTTCTTCATCTCTTCTGGGCATGCTTGGCCAAAGGGGAGGCTTCTCTGTCCTCCAGCATCCTTGGCCAGCACCAGACAGAACTTCGCTGTTTCCAAGAGCAATGCGATCCCAGTTCATCTTTATGATCTTGCTTGATCTCCACTGGTCCAAGAATGACAGCCAGCAACACCAGCCTGCAAGCTGTATTGCAGAAATGAGTGAGGCCCCTTTGCTAGAGCGCAGATGTTGTGCTGGGTACTCCAGAAATAACACTTAAAAAGCAGATGATACCCCAAATTTAAATAGACCAAGCAGACCTAGACACCTAAGAGAGATGATTCCTGTGCTAATTTTCTGTGTTAATCTTCTCCATAGTAGCTAGTATGGGCTATGTTTTGGATTTGTGCTGGAAACAGCGTTGATAATTCAGGGATGTTTTAGTTACCGCTGAGCAGGGGTTACACAGAGTCGAGGACTTTTCTGCTTCTCACCCCACCCCACCAGCGAGTAGGCTGGGGGTGCACAAGGAGTTGGGAGGGGACACAGCCGGGACAGACAACCCCAACTGACCCAAGGGATGTTCCGTAACATATGACGTCATGTTCAGCGTATAAAGCTGAGGGGAGAAGAAGGAAGAGGGGGATGTTCAGAGTTATGGCATTTATCTTCCCACATAACCGTTACACGTGATGGAGCCCTGCTTTCCTGGGGATGAACACCTGCCTGCCGATGAGAAGTGGGGAATGAATTCCTTGTTTTGCTTTGCTTGCGTACGTGGCTTTTGCTTTACCTATTAAACTGTCTTTATCTCAACCCACGGGTTTTCTCACTTTTACTCTTCTGATTCTCTCCCCCATCTCACCGGGGCGAAGTGAGCGAGCAGCTGTGTGGAGCTCAGTTGACGACTGGGGTTAAACCATGACAATTCCCAAGGTCATGTAAGGAAGCCTGTGGCAGATGCGAGGACTGAACATAGATCTCCTGAGGCCCAGCCACGCTGTGGTCTCAGGACGGTCTTCTCTTTTGTCTTCCAGTCCATTAGGAAGATCAGTTAATGAAATGGAATTAATAATGCCAGCTGCAGCACCAGCAGTGCTGTAAGACAGAAAAATTTAGCAGCACAGGCTTAAAAGCAGCAGGCTTGAAAATGGGGGTAGGCTGCAAGCGCTCTGTAATGGGGGAATGCAGTAGGTCAGCCAGAGTTTTAGGATCTCATCAGCTTTACTGATCAAATCTTGAAGGAGGAATGAAGATGTACCAACTACCTGCCCCAGAGGAGAGAAACACCCGATTTTAAGGTTCCCAACAATTGAAAAAAGTAGTCCCACTGGAAAGAATCAAAGACTTTTCTAGGTCAACGTCAGGAACAGAGCCTTCATTTCTGTGATCCTTATGGTTCAAAAATAACATTACAGAACCAGGAGAAATTATCCACTGCTGAAGAGCCAGGAGTAAATAAAAACTAATTCTTATGTGTTAGACATGCTGTTGCCTACAGTAGTCAGTGAGCTCAAATAGCACTGCAGAAGTGCAGGCCATCTCTGGGATGGCTGTTGAAGAGGATCTGTGCCAGATTCACTGAGGGACTGCGCATCAGCTGTTCCAAAGCCAAAATGGAAAATTGTTTCTTAACAATAGCGCCAAATCTAAGGACTTCCCTCCAAACAGCTCATTTACTAGGATTCAAGGAAAGGCAACCTTATTCCTAGGGAGGGAAGCAAGTGCAAAGTGTGTCTCGCCTGATTCTTTCACCCACTCGTTTGACTCATGTCACATGGTTGTTGCTGAAGACCTTACGATAATCTCAGACTTTGAGCAAAAATGGGCATGAAGAACAGTTCTGCTGAGCAGAAAGTAAGAGGCAGCAGAGCAGAAGTTTAGCAACACGCCTCAAAACACGCTTCTTGTCCTTGTGAACAACCCAAATATTTTGACCGATGACTTAAAAAAACCCTCATAAACCCAGGCATTTAAAGACTTCTAAAAGAAATCACAGGGAAGCTGGAACATTATGTGATGTGCTGGGGTTTCTTTTGTTATGAGTGTTTAACTCCAGACTTAAATTTCACCAGCTTAAGACCATATTGTCTTTTTTACCAGCTTATTGATTCCTTTTGTGGTCTAAAGACCTGAGAAAAAAAGTAATTCATCACTCCATTACATTCCCTAAGAGAAAATACCAAAGACGTGGGGAAAAAGACAGCAATGAGAGAGCTGTCTATGTACCACCTATACTGTGAATAGTGATGGGCCTGAAATCGCCATCAGCATCTCCCAGCTCATGGCCTTTTCACCTGAGCTGCCTCTGAGTGATTCTGCAGCCCAGAAAATGTGCAAGAATGAGTGCAGGAAGGATGAGAGCAGAGCTGGGATCTGGCCCATCCCTCTGCTATTGACAGCCTCCTCACGAAAATGTAATTGCTGGCTGCCCTTGGCTTGGAGTACTCAGGCAAAAATTCCCCATTGCTCTTTAGAGCTTCAAGACATATTAATGCAACTTTTAAAATAGCATCCCCTCTATTTTTGTTGCTAATGCTAAAAACAAATTAGCTTAGAAGAAAAACCCAATGATATCCCTTAATGCTATTGTTCTCCTAAAGTGCTAAATGTCAGGCTCTTACAGCACCACGTTGCAGATCTGGTGCTGCCCTCAATGTGTCCCACGATGCGTTGACATGGAGTGATGCAGAGCACTGTTCTGAAAAACATAATCAGTCCAAAGTGTCTTCAAAGTCACTGCACTTAAAGCAGAATTGGCAACAGTTTCAGCTCTATCTTTGAATTTGTTATCATTAAACATTCTTTGAAACCAGTGCTGATTTCCACCCTGCCCTCCAGCAGGCTTGTTAAGGGACAGCCCTGAAGTTTAGGGCCATGTGTGATCCTTCCCATGGTAGAACAGTGGGTACTTCTGAACTTTTATGGACTGTTATGTCAATTCAGGTATATTTACCTAAAAAACCATAAATGTTGCTAACTCTGACCTCATCAGAGTTCCTCAGTGGTGCACAGGCAGGCTGAGTCACCGTGGAAGTGGGAGGACCTTTGGAGGGAAGCAAGTATGTCCCTGTAAGCAGCACAACCTACTGGCCCACACACCATGGCAAGGTGCCCGTGGCCTTGGCTGAGCTGCAGTCTGCACCTCCTCCAGCAATCCCTGCTGGAGTTTGAGGGATGGAAAGAAATGAGGCAGACAGCAATACCCTACTCATGTGTTAACTGGGCCAGAGGTTTCCCTCAATGGGAGGTTAGGATGGGCTGAAAACAACCAAGTGGCTTTATTTTACTGGGTCCTTACCCCACACATCCTACGTACATGGGTCATTATCTCCAGCAGAGCTACCTAACAGGCAAATACTGATGAGCTCACTTGACTTGTGGCTGTGCCATCAACACTGAGCTTTAGGTAACCTCAACAAAACATCTCAAGATCTGTAATCATTTCAGTAACATCCTGCAGCAGAAGGAGGCTTCCCCTGGACAGTGCTCTGAAGGGAAAGGAAGCAAATTCCACTTACTGCTTTTAATCCTGCTTCTATTCATGATCACAGGAGAACTCTCCTCCAACACTGCAGTATCCTGCAGTTGATGCCAAGGTCTCTGACCTGTGCATGCCTCACCCTTTTAAGATCCAGACAGTGCTATGCTTATTTGTGCCTTCCAGTCTGCTCGGTAAATGAGTTGGTGGTCCTGGTTTAGTTCTATTGCAAAGAAGTAGTTCTGACCTCAGTCTATGACCAACTGCTTAGTCCTAATTCTGGCTCACTACTTACTGAGTGCATAATTGAAATTCTCATTGTAGAAATGCATTTTTTATCGATTGCCATTTTAGTCCTGGATCCACCCAGTGCTGACTGGGATTTTGTTAAACTTTTTGTGCATGTCTGTGTAGACACACGTACAGTGTTAATGCCAGGTGCTGCCTCTGTCCCTCACCTGACTCAGCCCCTGAGATAAGCATGTGCATGCTGGAAAACTTTCTTAGCCCATTTGCATTTTTTAAGTGTGTTCATCTCAGAGTTCCAGTTCAGTTCTGTTTCTAACACAAATGCATTGTTCTTGTTACTGGTGGTAAAAAGTGATGAGTTCTGGTCCCCATGAATTAAAGTAGCCCTGGAAGTAGGTGGGACAATCCAATCACATGGGCCAGGGCTGAAGAGACTTTTCCAAAGGGAACTAAGAATTTAAGCAGGAAAACTGATGGTATGGTTCGTTTTGGTAGCCTGGGGAAGGAGATGAAGACCTGAAGTCTGGGGCAAGAAAATTTCCTACCAACAACGAAGGAAAGGAGAAGCCATCACTGTTTCATAGAACACTGGGATATTAAATGTACATAGACCACTCTTCTCTCCAAAGGGAATTAGTCTTTTATACCTGACTGAGAAATGTGGCTTACAGTGAGACTAAGCAGATTTTGTGTCTTCTCACTGCTGTGTTGCTCGTGGTACATGCCCAATAGCCATGAGTTTCACTGATGCACTACGTCTGAGATCTCTTGGGCTTTTTTTCAGGGACTCCAGGATTTAGGAGTTTCATGTGAACAATGGCTCTGTTTTATATACACTGCTTGTAAATACCTCATATTATGGATTAGTGCTGGGAACTCCATCGCAGGGCAGCAGTGTGCAGGGCAAAATGTATCGATAGGGATATTTTCTGCTCTTGCAAAGGGTCTGAACCTATCAGTCCATGCTGAGAAATCACCCCTTGCCAACTGTTTCTTCCTTTTTTTAACAAAGCCGGGAACACAGAATCAAGACTTGTAACATTGTTTGTAGGTGATTTAATCTTACTATGTGCAATGACAGTTGAAGACGGTTCTGCACCAATTAGTTAATTATTACCCTGTTAGGGGATTGAAGATGCTGGATTCAAGCCTAAACAAGTCTTTTGGGGGATTTCAAAGATGGTTTTGAAACATGAACAATAGCTGTTGGCCTTCATAATCCCAGCAGAGTTTCCTAGGTAAATGTTAAGATTACACTGTGTTGAATCTCTCCTTAAATTTTGGCTTTCTTCTATGAGATGAGTTACCTGAGGGAAGGATAAGTGACCTACTACTGCCGGCTGGAGGAGGTCTCTGTTAACTCAGGCATTAAAGACCGTTTGTTTTTGGAGTTCAAACTCTGTTCCCCATGCTGATATGTATGTGACCTACTGTATCTGTGCTGGTGTCTGTTTCCACATCAAAAAGCGAAACTCAGTATAACATGGCTAAAGTAAAATTGTTTCATAAACTAGCCTGATCTAAAAGATTAAATATACCCTCGGAGCTGAGAGGTCCCCAGTCGGGATCGTTCTGCCAATGATGACCAGACCAAGTCTGACATGCTGTATCTCTTCGGTGAAAGGGGTGACTTTGGGGGGAGTTTCTTTGTGATTAATAACCACCTCAAAATCTGAAAAGGCAGACAGGTTGGGTGGATGTAAAACCTTTTCTTTCCCAGTATTTGCGAAGTATGGCCATTGCTTAGTTATGATGTCTCTGTGAGGCTACGTATAGTAGTTTATCGACGGGGAAACTGAGGCAGAGGCAGTGGCTTACTGGAGGAGGAGTTTTGGGATTGGTGTTAAAATTCAGCTATCAGTGGGCTCACAGTTACTACAGAGAGCACATGCTTTTTCACAAATTGTCCTGTATACCTGCACTCTTACACCTCAAATCCTGTTCATGCAGCACGTTGAGCCACGAGAGGAGGCAGCACTCACACCCTGCACACCCTAACCTGGGTGCAGCTTGCGGTGCTCAGCATCCTGGTGTAGCAGGGCTTGGCAGGAGGGGCTGGGGGGCCATGCAGGTCACCCCGTGCCTGCGGGTGTTCATGTCTTCTGGGGGAGAAGGGTGATCCCCGTAGTGTGGCTACTCTGCTATTTTCTTCTGTTTCTGGAAGAGTTTGGAAAAAAATAGCAAAATGAGAGTTGCTCTGTTGAGGTCGGATCCTGACCTTGGTTTTCTCTTGTGACTTCCCCTAGCTAGGCAGAGGAAAGAGGGGCATCAAAACCTGGAGAGGTTGGGTGAAATTTGGCCCTCACAAAAGATGAAGAAAACACCAGATTTCATCACCCTCAAGAAATTTCTGGAATATGAATAGTCACAACCAGAAAGCCACATAGGAAACACTGCTCA
>NW_009633948.1:0-219 GCF_000690535.1 Cariama cristata
TAGGTTTATTTCTCATTACCCTACTCTGACCTATGATGGGTAGTAAATTAAACTAATTTCCCCGAGTGGAGTCTGTTTTGCCCGTGACGGTAATTGCTGAATGATCTCCCTGTGCTTATCTCGACCCATAAGCCTTTAATTGTATTTTCGCTCCCCTGTCCAGCTGAGGAGGGCAGAGATAGAGCGGCTTTGTGGGGACCCGGCACACAGCCCAAGGCA
>NW_009633948.1:250-4791 GCF_000690535.1 Cariama cristata
CCCACCACACAACTGCAGAGGCCTGGTGTCTAATAAAACAAATTCCTAGACAGAAAGGCACTGAATAAGTATTACTTGAACATTAGCATTTTCCTGGACTTCAAAATAAAGTAGGAAAGTCTAAAAGTGGGTATTGGCAGCTATGTTCTAATTCTGTTAAAGTGAAGATAAAACTAGATACACAGTGAATTCAGACTAAAAAACTAGAAAAACAGAATTCTTGGCACAATAACAAAACAAGAAAACATGAAAGAGAGAAGTAGACGGGCACAGCCAAACAGGGCCTTGAGGGTAAGTATGAGAAGCTTATGACATGAAAGATGAAAGAAAACAAGAGGAAGAATTTAGAGAGTGGACTGACAGCTGAGGAGTTTCCTTGCAAGCTGTAAATAAGCTGGAAAAGAATAAAACGAGAAAGCAACCTATGAGATAGAAGACTGTATTTAATAATGAGGTAGGTAAGGACCAAGGTGTGAAAGACTATAATATAAAGGGTTGCTTTTTCCTTCTTTTTTTTCCCCTCTCTTTTTTATTTTGAGGTGCTGGAACTTCAGATTTTCCCTTTCTAATTAATTATAATTTCCAGCTGCAAACTATCACTGATGCTTTGCTTAATTGTAGAAAGAGTGGAACAAAATCGATATTTAATTTGCATATAGAATTACAAAATACTTTGTTGAAATTAGACATGGTAATTCATGGTTGTGTTTTCAAGAGGTGTCTATCAGAGATCATTAATTTTAGGTCACTGAGTTAAATCATCAGTAGTGCCTTGCTGAACGTAACTATTTTGATGGATGATGTCTTGCAGCTGTCAGCATGTTGAACCTACTTGTTCATGGCCCTCAGAGGACTGGTTTAATGATTGTACAAATGAAGCAAGAGCTAAACTTGGAAAGAAAATGCTATGAAAATTAGCAAAAGGCTGGAAACAAGGAATATTTGTTCCCTCAATAAGCGTGTTTTCACTTATATCTAACAATTCAGAAAATGGAAAAGTGAAAAGGTATTTCTTTTTTCCTGTCATCTTCAATACTGAGGCAACTAGCCAAACTCTGCCACTAGCAGGCTGAAATCTGCTAGTAAATAGGTTTGAGTAAGAACATAATTAGCATATAGGAATAAATACGAGAACTGGAAAATGTTGCCAAATTTAACTACAGGACTCAGGATGGTTTTCCGCCTCTTATTGCCTACTACTTTGACAATGACTGATGACAGTAAACAGCAATTAAATCTTTTTGTCAGCTTGTTGTGTGTACTTCATGCTATCAGCCAAACATGTTTAGAGCATTAGTCGTTCCATATCAACACTTTTCTTCTTTTTGTCTGTGTAGCTCTACATTTTAAATGTGTTTGTTCAATATCTTTGGGGGATTATTTAGCAGAATTAAATGTGTGAGCCTTGCGACTAGTTACATTTAATTTTGGACATAATTTCAAACATAATTATTAGCAACATCACTAAGGCTGCCTTTGAGGAGGTATAGTCCCAATACCAATGTTTGGAACAGTCACCGATATTTAGAAAAGCAGTATAGTTAGCAAATGAGATTCTCATTTGGGTAAACTCATGCCAACTGAAAGCCTGTTCCAGCAGCTTTAGTGAATTAGCTGAACATTGTGGTGCTCAGGATTTGTACAAAGCCCTCAGCAGCACCTGTGGCAAACGATGGAGGCGGACCAGGAGGGGCAGCTCGTTCAGCAGCTCCCTAACATGCGCTGACCACACCATGCCAAAACACAGAGAGCGCTGGAGCCATTTTGGTTCCCTCTCACCTTGTCTATGTCCCCAGCACACACTTTGTAAGTAGGATGGAGAGGGGTTCTTCTGTTTGACTTGACGTGTAATGGGCACATGTATAATAAGCCGCCTTAAAATTGCAGCAAGTTTAAACCTTGTGTTGCCCTTTTGGGGGTTTTTCAATGCCTGAATGGTGCTTGCATCCTTTTCTGTTTCTTGCTTTAAGGAGCTTTGCTACCGCTTTGTCCTTTTCTTCATGAACTTCCAACTAATCCCACCTTCCCTGATTTTCTTTCCCTTCACTTCCTTGTCATTCCTTCCTCTCTCCAACAGCTTCGTCCCCGCTTTGCTCCACGTTCACCTCTGTTATTGTCGCACTGCTTTACTGAGGCACGCCTTGCTATTTGAACATCAAATGGGTTTACGGTGTATTTTTCTGGGAGGTGGTATGGAGCACCCTGTCCCACCTATCCTGTGCTAGCAACAGGAACTGCTCTGGGCAGCTTCTCCTCCCAAACTGTCATTTCAGTGGGAGAGTAGTTGGACTCTCTCAGCTCTATTTAGTGCTCTGTGAAGGTGTACCCTACTCCCTGGGGGAACATTTGAACGCTCCCCCGTCATTCGGGTGCATGTGGTAGCAGATAGTCACCGGCTGACAAAAAGTCAGTGAGCTATTGGGAGCTTAACCAAGTCTCTCTCTTCTACGCTTACAATCAATAGGAATAGTTGACATGGAATCTGTGATGGGAGGACCGCTGGCTTTTTTTACAACAAGGGACACGTAGCTGGAAGCAGGAGCTGGCCAAGCCCCATTACCTGCTAGGGGTGTGGGAAGGGGAACCAGTGGTTATGATCTGGTCCCAGTAATTGCTCTGTTGTTCCAGGTAGCGCCTTGTCTGAAGGGAGAAACATGCGGTGCCTCTCAGGGAATACAACTTCTCGAAGAGGGCGTCACGTGAATTTGAAGAGTGGGTACTGTTTTTCCTGGTACTACTACAAATTATAGTTTTCCAGATTATTTTTTTTAAATGTATTTGCTATGTAAAGGCTTTTACAGAAAGGGCTGTCTGCTCTAACGCAACGGGAAAGGTCAATAATGCTTACGTCTTCAGTATATATTTAAACAGCCTACATAAAATAAAGAATATTGGTGTCGGAATTTTAGGTTTTAACTAAGGCTTCTATCCCTCTACAGAAATGTAAGTGTGGGTTTAGTATTTCTACACAGAATGATGAGTCCAGGAAGAACCCAGGAGGGAGAAAGGAAAACAATCAGTGCAGGCTGTATATTTATACACTGAGCAATCAACTACCTACTCTAAAATGTGCGTAATTCAGATTCATCTAAAAATTGAGAAATAATTCTATATTTTTAAAAACGTTGTTATATTGAGAATGCATTGTTTCCTTCAACAGAAAATAGTATTTTTAAACAAACATGCATGTTATGATAAATGCATAGATAAATTTAGTTAACGTTGTTTTCCTTTATGAAACAGTTTTTCTCTCAGATTTAATTCTATGATATAAAAGATTTGAAGAGAGTTAATCCTTTGATTAAGGGAGGTAAACTGAGGTATTGTGAAGATCTATTATATCTTTAACATAGTATGTTCTCTAAATTTTCTTACACCGGTACCGCTGAATACTATGACAGACTTTGGAAAGTGAAACATTCTAGATGTGGGCATTCATTTTTCTTGATTCAGCCTAATCCCCTTATTGTCCAGATCTGGGACCTTTAGGAAATCTCCACAGGTTTTTCCTGGATTCACTTCCCAGGCTTCTGTCATGCAGCAACCAGAACATGAGGGCACGGGGTGCAACTAGACCGTGCCGTAGTAGAAGCCGGGACCTGCAAGGGGTGCCTATCTATGTGTAGCACCTGGAAAGTGCAACCGGCGCTCGAGCCTTTCGAGGGACAATAGCAACCTGGCACTTGGTGCAGGCCTGGTGGGCTAGCTCCCCTGCCAGCGCTTCCAGGACACTGGCTGGGGTTTTCCCAAAGGAGCAATGCAGCAGGAAAGGAAGTGAAAAAGCATGCTCTTCAAATGCTCTCTGCCTTTCCAGGCTTTTCTGTTCTGATCCCCCAAAAAACTGTTACTCTGAAGACCAACACGATAGCTGTGTGAGGAGACCTCAAGTTTCTGATGGGATTTTATGAGTTTTAGACACGGCCTTTTCGTCTCCTTAGTGCTTGTAGTGTGATGTGGTTCATCTTTCTTATGTAAAATAATTCTTAGCGAGGGGAGAGCAGTGAGTAACTCTGCCTCTCCATAAACCCAAGCACTTAAATATGTTTCTAGCGTCATGTTGTGTTCAATCCAGCTGAACTGGTGGTGTGCAGCAAAGTGCAGCAGCCTCTCAATTAGGAATGACATGGCTTTTGCTGGCTCTTTTTCCAGCTGAAGAATCATTTTATGGAGCTTTTATTATGGTCTTTGTTTCCACCTGTTCTGGACCCTGCAAAAAAGCAGAATCTGAATTGAACAGGTGAAGCTCAGGGAAGTGTGAAAGCCTTCAGGGAGCTTCGGTACAACGAGATGAGGGAAACACGCTGCCTGGCTCAGGCCGAGAGCCAGCGTGAAGGTGAGCTCCCTCCAGGCGGTCAGGGGGAGAGAGACAAAGTATTGAAGAAACCTATTCAGCAGTACACCGAGGAGAAACATCTGCTCATCAAGCAGAAGGTGTCGGTCCCGACAGTAGGGCTGTGACCGGCTGTGGGGTATCATCTCCTCAGAGCACTCCTCAGGCAGGACGGGCAGAGACCAGCCACCCTGCCAGGGACATCCGCTCC
>NW_009633949.1:0-24072 GCF_000690535.1 Cariama cristata
TATATATAAAAAAGTTTCTGCATAACTCCAGCTTCCTTATTCCAGAGAGGAACTACAGTTTAATAAATAGGTAACAGACAGGGGTTTCTCTTCACAGTCTACTTCCTTCTGAAATCTCTGGCTTCATGGGATGCCAGATTTTCATAACCAGTTCATGAATTCTCAGATAAGTCTACAAATTTCTCTACAAATTCCAGCTTCTTGATCTGCTTTTCTTTTTCCCTAAAATGAAGTGTTGCGGAAGCTGGAAAACCCATTACTACTGAAAGTGGACTGACACCTTCTCCACACATTAGCATTCTCGTGTGTGGAGCACAAAGTTCTTCTGAAGCAATGCTTACCGAGTGCTTTGAGAACTCTGGACAGAAGTTGCATAAACACATTATGAGTATTTGCTGTCTAGTCTCTACCAAATCAGAAGACCAGGATCTTCTATGAGTGCTACAGCAGCTAATATTCAGGCAAAATCCTCTTCTCTTCATTAAACAACTCACAGCACCCAAAGCAGTGTGTGAGTGATAGTCAATATACAATAGCTTGTTGTATACCTACACTTGCTTGCTCTATTTGCCACACTGTCAGCATCCAATTCCCTACTTTGTCCAATTCTGGCATGTGGAACACACAAAGGATGCTATATAATATTATAGTTCACTTGGCAATATGCAGATACCACATTGTCAAGCTAAGCTGGAAAGAAAGGCAAGGGCACAACAAAGCTAAGATATAGCATGCTTATTAATCGAAGAAGTTTATTTATAGTGAAGAGAAATAAGAATGATGATTCTTCCATAGGTTACAGGGAAGAAGGAAAGGAATTCATATGCAGTGATTGTGTGGCCAGGGCAGGGAAGAAGAAAGTTAAAGGGGGAAAAGGAGTTTGGTTCCTGGTTTTGCCCTCCCTATTGGCCTCAGTTTTAACTTTTTAGTTGTCTGTTACCATGATGGTGATGACCTTTGGGTTGAGGGGTGCTAGATCAAAGGAGCTGGGAAGTCAAGAGATCCGGGTGTCATTCCTGGCTTTTCCACCAACTTCCTGGGAATCCTTGGGCATGTAAACCATGACTAGCTATAGCACTTAAACAAATGCCTCATTTTTAAGCACATGAAGTCAACAGGTTGACTGAAAGGACTAAATTGTCACATGTCCCTAAATAAATTTTGCGCATCAGTTTTTCCTTCGCTGATAAAATAGAACTAACGGTTGTGAGCTGAATTTTTTAAACTGCTTTCAGTTCCACAGATAAAAATGCTACAGGGAAACAGTACTACTCCCACTGTCCATACCTACACATCCAAATGTGAAGAATTGCAAATTTCCTCTAAACAAATGACAGTCTATGTGAGAGAGTTTCAATACGTAAGTGTAATCTTATGTAATCTGCGTGTTTAAACCCCACCATGACATTCAGCCCTTTTCTGAAGTCTGTGGCCTCCTCAGCCTGCCTGGCTGTAAGGCAGACAGCAGAGGCAAACATCATTCTTATCTCTGCTACCATTAACCCCAATGTTGCCTGCGTTACTTCAGCCACGTATGGTTTTGCTTGTGCTCCCCATGACCCTGTTCAAACATACCCCTAAAACTGTAGCACAAAGTACACAGACTATTTCAAACATTCTTCTGCTCAAAGTACTTTTGAGGTGGGGTGGATTGAAAAGGTTGATGCAGATACTGGCAAGACAAAACAGTTCCATGAGCAGCAATACATATCAGACCAGATTTCTTATGAATTTGTGTTAATTCATCATTTCCACCTCCCCCTCGCATACTGACTTACGGTATTTTCCATCGCCTTCTGCATATACCCATAACTGCCAGCTCTACCCTGCCCCGCCAATCTTTTAGCAGCAATACTAGACCAAAGCACTCGGAAGTTCTAAGGGAGAGACGTATACAGACTGACTGCATTAAACCTGTTTTCAATAGGAAATCGTGCGGAAAAACATGAAGATGGTTTACACACAAACACACACAGGGAGGACTACAGGTCAAAAGACAGCCTGAATCACACAGTCTGATACAGGATTTTCCGTGCTAGCAGTGTCTTTTCCTTACAGAAAAAATTCTTAGAACAGAAACTTTTTATAGGGTAAAAAGAGTAATTACAGGGTTTCTTTCACACACTTGTCTGGTTTATGCTGCCTTTATCACCTTAGTGAGTGAGACACTGTCTGTGGGTTTGTCGTTACCAACACTTACACATACGCCAGGGTTGCACTGAAGTGCTTGTAAATGTAAGTTTCAAGTACAGGGTTGAAATGCTGGAACTTGATGTCTCCGATCAAAGAAATAATAAATACCTGCCAAAAATTCAAAAGGAAACAGATGTACAAAGCCGCACAATCTTCAACTCAAACATAACACAGTCTCTAATTGCATGACATTTATTTTGCTGGGCCATAGTTTTGTTTGTTTGTTTTTCTAATAGCATTAGTGCTACAGATAGTGTCATCCATATTCTAATAGTGACTAAATACTATGGTGTGTGCCACTACATCATTGCTCAGAGGCAAGGTAGGTCATAGCAGCTTTTAGATAGAAAATCTTAAGAGATGAAGGAAGCCACTTCTCAAAGCAACAACGGCGATACAGGAAGTAGCACTACTCACAGTCTTTACATGACATTGTCATAGCACAGGTTAAATAGGCACAGAGGTGCTGAAGGCCATTTTTCAGAGCTAGGAAACGATGCTTTTCAAGCTAGAACTTGAGATTCTCATGATTTATACTCAGAGCAAACACTCAGTCTTGTTACTACAATGACATATATTAGAGTCAGGACATTCTGTCCCCCTATATTCACTCCTCTGACCAATGTCAGCTGGATACATCCGACTTCATATTTCTTCCTGAGCTGTCAAGTACGTATCTGTTGATCAGCATGAAGCACGCAGCTTTGTTACTGCACTGCATACCAAAGCCAGTGCCTTTCACATACATACTAAGCAGTCTCTCCAAAGATGCAGAAAACTCCTTGTAAAGTCTTTTAGTCCGTCATTACAAGCCTTCTATAAAGGTTCAGAGGAGCAGTCAATCCCTACTGCCCAAGTACTGGGCTAGGATTTAGGGTGCACAGGCTCTATTCCCACCACAGCCACAAATCCTCCACCATCATGACCCTGAACAAATCATTTCACTTTGTGTTTCAGATAGATAACATGGCTTTTCTCTGCTGTAAATTGCCTCAATGCAAAAAGTTATCTGAAGAAATTACTATAAATTATGAAAATGTTTATTACTGTTTTCACTGTAGTTACTAAAAAGCTCAATGTGTATACCAGTCCTAGCTCCTTAAAATGCCTTAAGAAGTGTTTAAACATAATTTATTTCTCAGAGCAAAACATCAATCACTCATCTAAAGGAAGCACCAGGAATAGACTGAAAATATGGCTGAGAAACAAATACTCTAAATCCACAAAAGAATACTCACTCACCAGTGCATCAAACACAAGGAAGTCATAGGTTTCATTTTCTGACATTTCCATCATTATGTTGAAAAGTGCATCAAGGGTGTCTTGCAAAAACTAGAGAGGGAAAAAAAATAGTAAAAGGGTGGGAAAAGATGACTACTTCTGGAATCCTGCACAAGAACCTACACTTTTGGACCATTTTTCCCTTCCAGTCTAGCCCAATTTAACTGTAACGGCTGTCCATGAAAGAACATTTAAAAAGTGATCTTAGTCCTGTATTCATTCACATGCTTGTCATGATCATCATGCTACTCTCCCTCACTACAGCAAGGAGGATCTTTTCTTATCAGCTCTGAATGGCCCTACTTTCCTGTTCTATTGCCTTTTTATCTAGCAAGAGACCTACTGAATACGCCTAATTCTGTCCATATAGTTTAAGCTTCCACTGGACCAAATCAACCACAAACACTGTCCTAAAGCGTGACATTTTACGTAAACACTGGTTTGCAATGACGCAGCATTTACTTTAGCTGTTCAGCAGTTAAGTAAAACCATGACCGTGCATAATCCCAAAAGATCCACACTTGGAATATCGCAGGAAGTCTTACCTCCTAAATCCTGCAGCAGACTACATTACAGGTTTATTCCCCATGGTACTCTGACTATAAGCTCTTCGGGATTTCTCTGCACCCTGTTCCTAGATCCACAGCAAGTACCTATGCACAAAAGGAGCCCCAGAGCCACTACTGAAAATTAAAAGTTAGGCTTCAAATGTGTCTTCTATTTTGTAAGGATACAAGGGAAAATAAAGTCACCACTATCTCCCTGATCCTGGTAACATTTAACTTGTATAACTTTGGTGAATCCCACCAACAAGAGGTCTTGGGACAAAGCATAACTTTTGTTCTCCTGTTGCTCAGAGCTAGAACAGCCCTTCTAGCCTATATAGAAAGCTTTTGGGTACAACACAATTACAACCCTTCAAGGTCAGTATCAAGCACATACTAAGTGACTGCGTAACAAGGAGACTCAAATCTCTAGGCATACCTTTACAATTTCTCCTCCTTCCACCTCCATTAGCTTCCGAAGGTTGTGAGCTATGTTCTGAGAGTTAGAACGCCAGTTCAACAAACCCAGCAGGTCAACTAGCAAGGACAGAACATCAGCAATTAGAAACAGATTACAACACCACAGCTGACTTAATGGCTGCAGAACAATACAGAACAAGTACTAGAGGTTATTTTTAGAATCAGCTTACAAGGAAAAGTCACACCGATGTATAGAATATTACCTTGAGATGGTTCTTTTGTCTTGGCAAAAAAGATAAGTTTTGCTATGAATGGAAACCTCAGCGTAATTTGATAACGCAGGGAATGTGGTAGGCAATTTTGCAGGCTTCTCATTCACTCAAGAGAAGGTACCTCAAGCGAGGAATTTTATTGGAGTGCATGACTTTTCTTACTAATGCTTGTATTTACTTTAGAGCAGCCTCTTGGAGATGGTTCTTAAAGTTAACACTGAAACCTCTTGTATAAATGACATTAAGCTGCAGAGCTGTTTATCACAGTTCTGGGACATCCCAGGACCTTAAGTCTAGTTACAAACTACAGCTGAGGCTTTCAAAGGAGTCTGGCAAGTTTCATATACATCTTCCATGTTAATGAAATATGTACACATCATCTCTGTTCTGAAACTAAATTCATTTACTACCTTCAGATGTAAGAACACACGTGAAACTTAACAAAGAATGCCACATTCAGAAACAGAGGTTACATGCAGAAGGGTGGAAAGATGCAAATGTGCTTGGCCTCCGCATCAGACAGGACAATGAAAGCCAGATTCAGTCCACATGCACTTGGGTCTATCAGTATGGCATTTAACTTTAACTGGCCAAGCTCAAACTGTGAGCAGAACAGCTCGTGCCCATCTCCCAGCAGCTACACAGGTACACCTTGATGGAGCCGCAGCTGGTGGTGTTTTCACATTTTCACATGCTTCTTTCCCAAAGTCAGAGAGTATGTTGTACCAAGAGCCTTCCACAGCTACCGGAAATCTCACATCATTTACCAGCACATACTGTATTCATTCACATATATACATCATTCTTCATTTTGGTCACTTTAGCAGCATGCAAAGCAGAGTTTATGCATGACAGCATCCTGAAGAGTTCAGTTCTAATTGCTGCATTCTTAACAGGTAGAGGAAAGAAGATAATTAACCTTAAACATTTATGATTCTGAAAACACATACCTATACACTATCACTGACGAGTGCCATTTCTATACATGCCAACAAACCTGTTCCATTTATACCATTGGTAGTTTGGATAAAATATTCACGTTCCATGCTCTTTAGTGGCGGAGCAAACATCTTTGTAGCTTGTACTGGTAACAATGCCGGGATTATGCTGCCATTGACACCCGAAATAGTAAGATTAAAGCTAAAGCACTATGCCCACACATGCTGCAATGCCAAAAAATTTGTGTAAAGAAAGTGCTCTCTAATTCAAATGTGTAGTATGATACGACTAAGCTGCTAACTCAAGACCTACCATTCTGGGTAAGTTTGGTGGAACAGATCAAAGTGGCAATCTGGAAGCTGTCTTTTGTACTGTCTTTAGTGGGTGTGAAGTTGGCTAGATGGTGCAGACTTTTCCCCGGGGGGGCCTCCTTCTCCTCTATCTCCATTTTCGTACAAGGAAGAGTTAAATAGCATTTAGCATCTTCCATTTTCTTGTTATCACCCTGTTGGTTGAACAAAGCAAAGACAAGGGTTATATCACACTGAGCACACCTCATCTGACCTCTTGCAGCTCTCATCTGCAGACATACTTCAACACGGTGACAGCCAGAGGCCTTTAAACACCTATAGTTGCTCACTCACGTGGTTTGTTTACGCCTCTAACATTAGGGAATAGAAGCTGCCCATACTGCCAATTAACTAAGTTCTTTCCAGAGTGATTCAAGCCACAGAGTTTAGGAGCCGCCTTCTCCTCTCCTCTGACTTTGTGGTTTTCTACTGCAATGCATTAACTTTTTCCTCTTACTGTGATTAAAGGCACCAGGTCTCTCTTCCCATCACACATTGATCCTCCAAAGCAGGTGTTCACCACGTCTGTTTGCTGCATGCTGTCTAGGTGAATGATGTCAGAGGAAAAAAGCTCTATACAGATACCTACAAGGATGTACCAGATCTGCGTACTTGCAGTCAGAAAACCCACCAGTGAAAGCAGAGCTGAGGGTGACTTATTAAAAAAAAAAATAAAAAAATTACTGTCCTATTATCCTAGAAAAGTTATTTAAAATCTCTACAATGACCGTGTTTACATTGCTAGGAAAAATATCAGCCAGCAGGGTTGTTTTGATTAGTTAAACAGAAGTGAAGACTGCAAATGTCCAACCTACCTTATAAACAATCAAATTGTGTTTGCCATCTTGCAGTGTTGTTCCATCTGCGTTCATCAACTTCACAAAGCCCATGCCAAAAGCTCTCTCAGACTTATCCCTAGCTGCAAATAGAAAGAAAAAACTTTATGAGGAATTGTCTTTCTTATGCCCATACTATCCATAATGCAGCCCTCTAACTACGTGCAGCTTCTTCTCTGTTTAATAGCATCACATGAAAATGCGATGGAGCTAGCAAACTCTGTGATCCACAGTAGAAAGAGCTCTCTTCCTTTCCATCTCATCTCAAGGTACTTCGTAGTTATCTGTGATTACACAGAAAAACATCCTCTCTGAAGCATCTCTCACCACACAGTTTTAGTGGTTAACTGTGCTGCTAGATGGATATATATAATTGTAGAGATATTTTGGTTGGGATTTTGCAAATCTGCTTGTGAGGTATGGGTGTGGAATGATGTCATTGCATCTGCCAGGTACCTTAAGAGAATTTTTTTTGAGAGTCTTTGAAGGGCTTAGTTGATCACATTACTGATCTTGTTTCAGGGCTCTGAAATAGTTTGATGAAACTTCTGGCTCTTTCTCATTAGCCTTTCATTAAACCTAATTAGAAATTCTCCTATAGGAATACCATTAGAAGCCCACCAGGCCTTGCACTGAATTTTGTGAAGTGAAAACACCACCATACATTGAGAAGCCAAAACAGCAGTAAGCATGGACAATTTTCTTTCAAGGGGGATAACATGTTACTCCCTATCTAATTTCAGTTTTAGAACAAAACCAGCAGTAAGCCTTTTTTAAGACTGTAAAAAGTTTGAATTATTTTTCATTTCTTGCAAGAAAATCCACAACACTGGAAATAAGTAGAAATGCAAGCGCTATACCTCTGGTGGATACTCAGAAAATCTCACTGACAGTAGGAAGAGTACAGTACTCCTGCAGATCTTCTTTTCTGATACTTACATTCCTGTGACGACCGATGACGGAAAGTGAATCTTAAATGGCAACGGCTGACTTCTTCTATTGCAATGGACACCTGCACACGATAAGACAATGAAAAATGCAGCACCGGCATTCTCTATCTCCAGTCTATTTACAGGACATTCTGTTAGTGATGCACCTACTGATTTTAAATTAGTTCTGTTTTCTACACAAAGGAAGCAAGACTGTAAATCACACGCTCCTACCTTTACAGTTTCATACCAGCAAGGTTGCTTGACTTGATAATAGACAACAGACTTGTATTCGGAGACACCTTCATAACCAGCACCAGGATGGATAGCTTTCTTTGGACAAAAAGACAAGGGGGGGCGGGGGGGGGGGGGCGGACAGGGGGGGAGGAGAAAAGGTAAGGTCTAGAATGAAAGCAAGAAGTATCTTGGGTCAGAAATTTTGAGAGCATATAACTGTCAGAGTTACTCAAAGTCTACGCTTCACAGCCAAGGGAACTCAATGTGTGTCACCCCTTTGAAAGTTTTACAGAAAGATTTGCTCACATCTCTTATTAATTTAAAAACAAAATAATCAGTGAGTATTCAAATCACCTATAGTATCTCTTGTTCATTATCACACAGTTCTTGCATACAGTTGATAAATTGGATCCTATGGACCGGAGCTATCATCTAACAAATACAGCAGCCTTGTGACCTCCTGCAAAGGTCATCATACCTCTTGAAGATTTCCATCTTCATCATGTACAGACATGGTGACTTCTACGTTCTTGGGAGTCTTCTTCTTCCCTTTGTCAAACTCCCCTTGTATCAGGGTGACATAGATATCATTTCGAATATCACCTAAAATTCATAGCGCTTAATGAGTTCTTTTTCTCATACAGTTTTACAGGTTAACATTTAACATCACATTATCCTTATCTTCTTAGCCTCTACTGATACCAGCTAATTAATTACAACCAACATCACATCTTTTCATCTTAATCTCAAATTATACAGAATCTTTTAAAATGTACCATTCTCCTTTTTACAAACTTCTGTCTTCATGTAATTTTTTTTTTAAAGTAGTGAGCTCTAGAGGGCTAAATCCACTTTGAATGGATTAAATAGAGCAGGGTTAAACCTATATGCAACAAAAATGTCTCTGACTAGACAGAAATTTTCTTCCAAAAGTACACACACTATCATTTTTCAATGTAAGAAAGGAAGCTTATGTTTTCACTTCTTTGACAAAAATTAAAAGATTGGCTGGAAAATTCAAGAAAAATGAAAACAAGTTTTCAGATAGCTTTAAAATAAATCTGTTCATAGCAGAAATTCTGCAATTTCAACTGGCTCTTTCACTTTGTGGAAGTGTAGAGGCATATGGGACCTACCAGGAAGGATTATCTCAGGGAATCCCATTTTGCGAGCCACAGCAGTTGATCTGTCTACAAGGTGAGAAAAATCCTTTTGAACCTGAGCTAAATCACCAGGAAGCAGTTTCAGGGAGACCCAAAGACCTAAGAAAAGAAAGGTAATACTTGTTTACTGAAAAATATGAAAACACGAAACAGAAAACTGTTTCTTCATGTGATCTCCATGCAACAATGCCTTAAATATCCCAAGCTGGTTCTCACTTGTCTTATTCAGCATTAGGAGATAGAGAACTGGGCCTTACTGGGTAAGTAGATTCTTTAAGTAAAATACAAACTTTCTGAGATGAACCTGCTAGTGTATTTGAGTAAAGGCCAGACACATAAGCAAGAGCAGAAGAATCCTGAATAATGCAGTTTAAACCCAAAGCCATTCATAATACACAATCAGCCATGTTCGCCTAAAAATATTTTACGTTCATATAAAGAGCTTCATCTTAAAAATACCACATTACTAGCAAATAAGTCATCAGCTAGAGAAGCTCTTTCCTTGCAAGTAAGAACAGCTCCTGTTTTTTATCTTTTTTTTTTAAGCTCCCAATGTGCTGGGTTGACTATTGTTACAAAGACCGTATGTTTGGCTCAGGGAAGGTAGAAAACTCCAGTAAGCCTTGATCTCTGGACTTTCACAAGCCATTTACTTTCCTTTGTAAGCAAGGGGAACCTTTCCCTGCACCAGATTTTTGCATTAGCTTCTCACTCAACTGCTGTACCTTGCCCTTTATGATTCACTTCCTTTGCAGCGATGACTTTGTTGAAGACAGAAGTGAGGGGCTCATTTTCTCCGATCACATGGGAAGTTATCAGTGGGGACATGATTAGCTGTCGCTGTCTGATATATGTTTCCATGGCAATCCTGAGAACAACAACAATAGAGACCAGGAAGCAGACAGACTAACATCAAATGTGCTCTGCAAGAAAAGGGCTGGCCAACAGCTAACTGTTTTCAAAAGAAATATTTATTTTTTTAAAAAAAGTTTCCATGGGAATTTTTCACCTGCACAAACCCAATGGGAATACATTTAAACCTTCAAACTAGGAAATACATCCCAGTGTTAGCTCAGGATAAGTAGGGGATTCTACTATCCTACTTAGGATAAGTAACACTGACCTAAAGACTCCATTTGTATCATACTGAAATAGCAGCCTTCAGGACAACCATAAACATAGCCAGCTCTACCTTGTTTTTCTTTTCCATCCACAGACTGACTGCCTTGCAGACCTGTGAGAACAAGTCCAGCCACGGGCTGCCACGCAGGAACGGCTCAGCACATAGAGCCCTGCACTCCCATCAGGTGAGCTGAGCCCTGTCTTCAGGTGTGCCTCAGAGCTGTCCCTAAGAGACTATATAGATTAACCAGGGATACATTAACATAACGAATGACTTCTGTGAGATCACACGACTGATAAACCTATCCCTAGCCACAAACACGTCTATTGAGCTTTGGATCTCAAACCCAACTTCACTCCTGTACCCACACCATCAATAAGGAACCAAAGCACATACAAAACCATGTCTCCACAGGCTCGCCATCCTTGTAGAAGCGTCCAGATTTGGATCTAAACTCAGCCTCATTAGAACAGAAGAAAAATGGGGGAAAAAAAAAAAAAAATAAAAGGGTAGCAGACTGACATTATTCTGCAAAGGAAAAGATATCCTTCTTTGTAGCCTTTCAGGTCCTGAAAGGGTAGGGGAAAGAGGAAAAAAAAAACAACCCAAGAACAAACAACTAAAAAAAACCCACCACAAACCAAAACAAAACCCCACACAATCTCCCCTGAAAATACCTTTTAATAACATATGGCTACACCAAATGGTTTGCTATATTTAAGACTCTAACAACATGGCTGAGTCTACCCAAACAAGCTTCATTTTAGGCACTGTAATGTGCTGAAAAAGCAAGCAATCAGAGAGCAAGCAAAACATACAAGCCTAACTAGCAACACAGAAATGCAAAACACACAGGGGCTTAAATTTCTTTCCCAGAAAGAGGGAGAAATCCCTTTCCTGTTGTCCTCTGACTCACCCTTACAAGGTAATCTGGAAAGTTAAGAGGCAGACAACGCAGAGGTACCACACAATAGTGGCAAGGAGGAGTTGTGTTCTCTGCTCAGCTGTTTCTGAAAATCTTGCCCCTCAACCCTCTAACAGTTTTGAAGGTCACATTCCCCAGACCCCACAACATTATTCTGCACTGTGCTCTTTCTTACCTCAGATGATACGCATACCTAACAATTTCAGCTGCACTGCCAAAACTCCCTGAGCAATTTAGCCTATTACACGGACATGTAAACCAAGGGGAACAAAGGCTTCAGAGAACTGACAAAAATCTTTTCCTTCAAAGAGCTGACTACTGCCATAAACTAATCTATTTGTAAAGACCTTGGTGCACTGCCAGGCTCCCATACAAACTTGTCCTTCTCCAAAGGACAACTGCTTTAAATAAGCCAGATATGTGCTGAACTCTGAAGTCCAGTACTTACTGCTGAAACGGAATAAAATGTTGCTTTTCCTCATCGTCCACCTTTCCATGTATGATATCAGTTATGTCCATCACTGCAACGACACAAGTTCCTCACATAGTTTTGCCACATTGCTAAAGAATACAGAGAGAACTTTCCCCTGTCAGAATGGAAGCAACAGTTGCTTATTTTGGGCCAATGCCACTCATGACAGCCATAGAGAGCACCACTCTCATCTTAACTTTTTAAAAAGCATCTTTTCATTGATGTGTAAGTCAGTCTATGGTGACTATATGTAAATACACTTCCTCATAAAAACCAGGTGGGACTCAGGCATTTCAAGGCAAAGAAATTACACTTAAATTTCAAATGTTGATTATTTTGAAATTGTTTTCTACCACAAATTTCAAGGAAGCCTCTTCACAAGAGGTCACGGGAATTGAATGTCTCATTCACCAAGGTTCCTTTAAAAACTCTAGCTTTATCCCATTAGTCATGAGGAGCAAATGCCTCTTTAATAAAGATCTGAAAAGTCTACTGCGCTGATGGCAGTGTGTTATCTTTTTAGGGGTTGACTAAACAAAAAGTGAACAGTAACAGTATTTCATCTTCATACACAACTTTCATTAAAAAGTCTCAAAGGGGTACTACATACAGCTCAGTATCAACATCTCCATTTTGAAGCCAAAGATGTTGACACTAAGAGGTTAGTAAGGCTTTGCTGACATACAGCATATATTTCCCAATTCCTAGCCCACTGTCCCAGCCACTGGGCTGTGCTATTTTCTCCATTGATTGAATCTGTCATACCTGCCACACCAAAGGGCCTCCGGAGTCCACAGGTATGTTTCTTCCCATCTTTCAGCTCCATATGCCCCACCCTCACAATCTGACACACCAAGCTGATTTTCGGTCTGATCAAATCAGAACTGCTTAAATCCTAGAAATTATTTAAAACAAAGTTAAATCAATCTGCTTTATGAAGAGAAGACGACAGAGAGAGTAAGACTTCTTTGTGAGATTGTACACAGATAAAAGGAGATCTATTATTCTTAAAAAGTTCTTTTTTTTAAAAGTAAAACCTGCTCCCTTTGAGCCCTAGGGAGAAAAAAACCAAATAAATAAATAACAACCAACTCTAACTAAAAAACACTAGCAATTTCCACACAGCAATTTCTAAACATCCCAGTAGTCTTTGATAACACACCCCAGCAACAGTACTGGAAGGAGTGTAAATGATGGTAGTTGCCAAAGTACTAGATCCTGATGACCAGGCAGTTAGTTTGTGCCACCTTTGCTAGTTGTCAGAAGTTATTCCAGTCATGTGCAATTCTTCCATTAACATCTTGTTGCAAATAACAAACTCCAACACAGAAAAGAATCAGCAAAGCAATGAACTGAAAAACAAACAACTATGATCTCAAGCCTAGATTTTCAGTACAGTTAGGTTCCAACAGAGATGTGCTTAATAGAATTTTCAGAAATGCATGGGTGAGTAACACCCACTGACAGTACTACTGCAAAACAACACACCTTTACTACTGCTTTGGACTGCCATACAAAAAAAAAAAACCCAACTTTTCAACAGTATTCCTCTGAGGCTGCCTATAACATCTTAAGTGTCCACGAAAACACCCCAAAATGCCACATGTGACCCTTCCTTGCTGCATGGGGAGAGGAGGGGGAGAGGGAAAGAACCCAAAACTCGTATGTCTGCAGCATGGGAAAGTATTTCCAGGATGTGAAGACCATAACTTACTGTAAAGACTGCTTGAAGGTTATTCAGTTTCTCAATTTCTTTAGGCATCCCATTACTGCCCCAACGAACCAGGTAATTTTCACTGCAAATAAAGGGAGAAAAAAAAAAAAAATCAGCACCTGACATTCCCATTGCCTGGCAAAAGCTCAAAAACATTTTGATCTTTTAGGAATATTTGAAAAATGCTGCCAGAACCTTCTATCCCAACGTGATTCTCAAGTGACTCATTTCAGTGAAGGCACAAGGCAGGCATGATGTGAATGAGTATACCCTGTAACTTCCGTGTACAACTCTGACTGCATGACCACAACTGATAATTTCAATGATGGAGACAAAGGGTGCCTGACACATACACGCTTCCTTGATAAAGTTCTTCATATCTTCCCCTAACAGTATAAGATGCCCAACTCTTAGGTGTGAACTTGCACTGACTTGAAAGCAAACATCATGCATATACATGATTCAATGGGAAGCAATTAATTAGATGCATCAATTCTAGTGACAACAGTAGGGAAAATCAAGAACATAAAAAGACAATCCGGGATTTTGACTAATGTATTGCAGAAATGCCCAGCTTTAAGAAGGGGAGTGCATGGGCTCAGAACCTATACTTCCTGTCTCATCTGAAATTAAATAACCCCCTTCCAAATCACCACTGGGGCACCAAAAAACAGAGCTGAAAATCTTATCTGCTGCATCTTCCTTTCTAACCTCTACTGGTTTCTTTAGAATGACCACCACGATGACTAAATTGCTTATGCATTTACAAAAAAAACCCTACCTGATGAATTTGGAGAGATCAGGATCATAGAGGCTCATTAACAGTTCTGCATCTTCTCCAATATTGCAGACAAAATTCTTGAAGTTTACATACAGGCTATAGGTATGTGTTGTGTTGAATATTGGTTGCCCTCGGAGGTCCAAATTCTGTTGCAGGGACTGCAAAGAAGGAGAGTATTTCCATTAAAAACAAACACAAATGAATTTAGTTCTGCTGCCAAAGTAGCACAACATCCTTAAGAGGAACGTAAAAATACAGTGGGTACCAGTCACTTGACGAGGACAAAGCCAGGGACAAGAAATGTACCTTCTCTTCCTGGATCCTTTCGTCAATCCTTTTGGATGCAGTTTCATGGGACTTGAAGAGAGAGATTGTGCTGGTTTCATCTGGGTCCAAGATGTTCCCATTGTCATCCCGTACAACGAGGTCCAAACCTAGGATCCTGAACAGGTTGCAAGTCAGAAGCCAACAGAAACAAAACAATATGTAAGAAGCAAAGGTAACAGAAAGAGCACAAACCACAGATCAAACTGTGACCTGCACTAGGCAGCCAAGGCACCCCAACTCCATTCCCTATAATAATCACATTGCTGGTTTTCCTGTCTCGAAATACTCATCCCCCATTTTCCCATTAAAGGGAAACATAATTAGTCAGGTAACTTAATTCTAAGACGAATTTTGCTCTTGTTTAAAGTTTTTTTTTTTTAAAAACAGTATGCTTATCTATCAAGCTTATGGATCATGGCTGATTATTATTCTTTGCCATAAGTTTTCTTCTTAATTGACTTATTTGACCTGAATAGAGCCTGACAGGCAGATAAATGAGTTCTGGAGACAATCCCTGTTCTGTACAAACCAATGAAAGGTGGAGTTTTGGTGGCCTATAGAATCGTACTACTCAGTTGCTGATAAAGCAGTTTATTTCATCACCAGCATCCAAATCCTGGCTCCAGCTAGCCAGGTACAAATTGTGCTCCATGGGAAATGCCATCATGTGCCAGCATTTATGCAGAATTAAGACAGGTAAGGTTTCCTGCCAAGTCAAAGAGATTGCTGGCATATGAAGAACCAACTGCTACATGCCCACCTGCCAGACAGACACATTGTGACAGGGGATTGAAAGCTGTAACTATCCCCTTTCCAAGGAAAAATGTAAGCCTAATTCAGTGTTCCTCTTGCGTGGTCATTTACACCGTTTTGTATTAATAGCCACCTACAGCCTTTACTGTAACTTGGAATCCTCCCTTGCCGTCAAGGCATAGTTTGGAGTTTACCTGTTGCCGTAGTCAATCTTAGCAGTGACTTTCTTCTTGAGCTCAGCTAGCTCATCTTTGGGAAGAGTTCCAGACAGTATCTGTGACCGCCATTCTATCAGGCTGTAAGTCATTTGTTGGACATGTCGAAACTGTGTTGTCTTGTTATCCTCCAGGAAAAAAGGGACAATTTTAAGCTAGTGATAGCCTGAAAACAATGAGCTCAGCAAGCCTTCTGAAATGTACTCAATTGAATCTATCATACAAGCTGTATTTAACTAACAATATCTGAGAAACTGGCACTATATGACACTACAAGATTAGGTCCACAGAACAAATCCTCCAGTACTTTGCACTGCCAAGGTTTAAGTGTCTCAAGATTCGGGGTCTTCACCTTTTCCTCAGGATATTATTTCAGAAAAAACTCACAGACAAAAAACAGACTTCTGGTGTTTTCCAGCACTTCAAAACTGTTATGATGGATGCTTTTTACATACAGGACAGAGATGATGTTAAATGACCGCAATTGTGTTCTAGCAGATTGAGACAGGAATGCCATCTTAATATACAAAGGTTCTTGCTCTCTACCTCTGCCACTCTCAGAATGTATGACATTCAGCAAATCATTTTTTACGCATGTTTCCCATTTGTTTTGCCTATTTAGATTGTAAGACTCTGAGGCAAAAGCTTTATTTGCTTTTAAAAGTACAAAAGTGATACCAAAACATAAATAATGACAGATGACCAACACTGTAGCCCACATAGGCTTTTTCTCATGTCTTTTCCTCCTACAGCTTTAACCAGCCCAAAGAATTCTTCAGCCTCTTTGTTATGTATAAAAAGGCCTCATCACCCAAATACAACACTACCAACATGAACAACATGGTTAATTGGAATCTCTGCCCTCACTGCTGTTTACAGCGTCAGCAACTATGTTTTAAAGCCAAAACACTAAGCAAATTGAATCCATGGACTCATTTTCACAACTGCCTGGTCTCTTATCCTGTCCCATCATACTCTCAAAATCTATTACGTTAAAAAAAGGAATAACAACAAAATGCAGCGATAACTGGGATACACCGCTTCCCAGCCAGTATGTATATTGTATTTCAAGGTTCATATTCTACCGACTGGTAACTCACACTTGGATTGCTGTGTCCATGTGTGATCTCCAGACAAGAGTTTCACAGAAATCAGAGTAGCTCTGTGGAAACACAGTAACCTAGTGTTTATCAGCAAATAAGGCTGAAGATTATATGCTCTTCAGAGCACTCATTTGTGTTTACATTTGTACAGAACTTAATGCAACGCAGTCTTGATTCATCCCATGCTTTAAAGCACTACCCCAGCAGTAGTTGCTCAGAACCTATCACGCCAAAGGTTGTCCAAAAAAATGCAGTAAAAAGATAACATGACTGGATTCGCAGGCACCACCTCCCCAATCTACCCAGGCACTCGCTCATGTTTGCTGCAGTCATTGCATTTTCATTTTTTGCTGTGAATGCAGGATCTGTAGTTATAAAGCACTGACTGCAGAGGACATCAAAATCTGCTTTGTGAAGAGTTTCTTCCTGCGATTTCTACTGTTATCTTTAATTAATGAAAATACTTCTCATGCTATTCACTGGTTCTACCCTAACAAAATTAGACACGCATCTATATACCTCTTTCCTATAGTTTCAGGCTCCAAGGCCGATGCCGTAATTAAAGCATGGATAGCTATGTGGTAACCTACCATATTTGTAGCAATATGCACTTAGGTAAGTAATTAAGCCTTTAAAAGTGTCAGCTAAACCATTTATACCATTCAAAAGGGAACCCAGACCTCATCCTCTCTTTATCACTGCACAGCGAGCCAGTTACTAGGATGATTCTGACTTGCACTGAGTGCCAAGTGCAGCTCATTTTCAAAGGGAAGTACCACAAATTAAAGGATATTAAACTTTCATCTACTGGGATAACATTTATGATTATGCAGCTCCAAAATAACCGTCAAGAGGTTTTTGACTACATCTTATCCAACACCTAGTGGGAATCAGCCAATGGTATATTGCTGGTACATTCAGACAGCAGCTGAGTAGCATCAGTTCTCTGTATCAAAGATGTTAATGTTTAACTATGAACCCCAACTGCTCCCACACAGCAGAAAGAGAGACTCATTTCAATTATTTCCCCATTACAGTCTCTGCTAAGAACATGAATGATATAAACTACTCATAATTTGCCTCCTGAGAACACAAACCTAGTGGGAGTTATAAATAGCCATCTTTCTTTTGATTTGGGTGAATGCGAAGGGACTGACAGAAGCTAGATGAGTCTTTTAGTGCCTATAGGAAAGACACTAGAGACATACTTAGTAAACAAAGTGTAAAAAAAAGTGTGTTACTAACTTGCATAAAAGTAATGGCAAAGAGAAGGCAACTTGTGTTAGCTTTCAGCGAAACATAGAGCAGATCTCAGTTTGACAGCTAAAGTGGCATTATCTCCACAGCTGTTTACATTAGCTAACTCCTATTAACTAAACAAAGTTAAAAACTCTCACTCATTTTTATATTTATTTTGGAGTGGAGATATACCCACTGGTGCAATGCTTGCTGAAAAACACAGAAATTAAAGAAGTGAAATGAAATGCTGCCAAAGAAAAAAATCCCCTGTATTTCCTTTTTCTCCTCAAATATCTCCTTCCTCCTTTAGTGCTTTTTTTTTTCTTTTTATACATACTGCAGGGGAAAATAAAATAAGCTCAAATCCATTTCAAACCACAACGTTTTCCAAGACTATTTTAAGACTTACATTGGTTAAGCACAGGAACATAAAAGATTTCTGCTCTTAAGAAAAATAGATTCTGAGGCTAAGATCCTAAAGTTATTCAGGAAAAAAAAAAAAGCCAGGAACAAGACTCTCTTTTCACACAGTAATACCGGCACATACTGCTTCTCGTTAAATTAAGAGAGCGGAACAAATTCTTGTGGTTTCGTGGTGCACAACCAAAACGTACTTGTGGCCTGGCGAAATTTTCAATAGGAAGCTTGCTCTGGGTAAACTGAATCGTTAGAGCTAATTTAAAACCATTCTCTCATCTTAATTAAAGTCTCAGAACACATACTATGCAGGCTGAACTCACTACTAACTGAAGAAAAATCAAGTTTGACTCTCTTCAATGTACCTTAATAATCACCTTCGAGAGAATGCAATTCATTGTGACTCCAGTTGTGTTTCTTTGTGCAAGAATGCACCTACCTCAGCAAAATCACCAAATCCACACATTACCTTAGCTTCTTACTTTTCTGAGGTGACTATCATATGGTCAGGCTACTAAACAGATTTAGTAGATGAGAGGTCTCTCCCCGGCCCTACCGAGAACTAAATGTATTATGTGACTTCTGACAAGTCAAAACTTCCCCCACCCTAATGGCCCTAATTCTCTTCCCATCCTCTGTCTACCTTGCCTATTTGAGCTGTATGCACTCTGGGGTGAGGATCAGCCATTTTATTAAGTACAACACTTCTAGAGAAACAGACTTCACACTTGCTAAAGGTTCTGCTAAAACAACATCCCAGTTTCTCACACAGCTTTCCTGCACAACTAAGGTATCTTGCCCTCGTACAGGACAGACACAGGATAGGCAAAGCAGGAACTCTTATTTTATTAGTGAACTGTGACTCACACACACAGTCCCAACCAGCTGACATGATGCTGAGTGTGACTTGTGCCAGCCAATGCTCCATCAGTGCTGTATCATCACACAATTATTTAAGTACACTCAAGAACACCATAGTGTGGACTAAACCACAGTTCTGTCTGTGATCACACATCCCGTTCAGTGGAGAACAGAATATTTTTAGCCTTTCTTAAGACCAGTTTTACAATAACGATAGTTTTACAATTCTGCATAACATTCTATTCAAAGTCTTAAAGTGCCCTGCAAAAAGCCCACTCTCATCTCATCTGAGGTCATGTAATAAAATACCAACCACTGAAGAAAACTTACCACATATAACTTGTGCCAGATAACTGCCCACTCCCTCAGGGTAGAAGTGAGTTCTTGTCCAAGGGGCAATTCACTTGGAATCACTGTTTCATGTTGTCTAGAGATAAAAGGAGAAAATAGAAAAAAGTTGTTACCTTCAAGATTAAAACTTAGTACTAAACCATCCTTTTCTGGTAAATATGTAAACTGAAATTTCAGAGGGCTTGATATTCACACAATTCATTCACACCTGATGCCAAAATTCTTAAGTTGTTCAATTGGTTATCCAACACATACATGCAAATTCATTATCGATTTTTAATACAAACATGTTTCAAGTTTCTTTCAGTCTTGTTCTTCTCAATGGATCCATTCCAGAAACATGCTAAATAGACAGAAATTAAGTTTGGAAGAATCACCACTTGCAATGGTAACTTGGCCATAATTTTTTTTAAAAAAAAAAAAAAAAAAAAAGAAAAAAGAGTACTTTCTAAAGTCTCTTCCTTTGCAACTGCTATTTTCCTCTCACTATAATGAACACAGAATCAGCTCGAAGAATCAAATGAGGAGTCATTTCCTTAAATGTTTTCCAAGACAGGAAGGAATGCTGGCTACTTGGCTGCAAGCAGGAGTGTGTTATGACTTGCAGGAGTCCCCAGAGGAGCTAAATGTAGCTTGATTGACCTGCCTCACTACTAACTTGTCTAGCAGAGCTTTCTTATTTTTGCAAACAGTATTCTCCTGAACCTATGCTTACAACTGTTTTGGTATGTATAATGCTCTGAAAAAAAGAAGTTATGCAGCTCTAGAAGCCTAGCACAGCTGGTATGCTCTGCTGTGCACACAGACCAGTAGCATTCATTACAACCATCACTACTTAAGTAGTTTTTTTGTTTGTTTTTAAAATTAAACAGCATTCCATTGTTTTTGCTACCAAAAGTACATCTCCAGAAGTGCCAACCTACCCCCGGTCCTTCACGATTGCCTCTTTTAAATGGATATATGTTTCTGGAAAAATGCCCTAAAAATAAATACAGAAATAAAAATTAATAAATCACACCATAGGATATGACATGACAAAAATGTATACAACAGAAAGCAGGGGAAAGTGGTAAGAGCAGAACAGTAACTGTGGCTGATGTTTACTGTTTACCTATAACAGAAACATGTTAGGTCCACCAGTCCTGGTATCACAGCAAAAGACAACAAGGAGCATCAGGTTGCATGCTTGAGTGCTATATTTGATATTAGCACCTCAGAGAAGTCGATTCCCCATTTCACTGTAATAACACTCGTCTTCCTGTATGAAAAGTTGTAAACTCTTGCAAACTATCAGTCATACTCATTCACCCTTGCTACGAAATATTCTTGGAGTCATTCACCAAGTTGCCCTGGACCTGTGATTCTCTAGAAAAGCTCACAACACAGCAGCATTTGTAGAAATTCATCAGTCCCAAGTTTCCTTTAAGAGAAACCTTCTAGGAGTGCTGTAATCCTTTTCTATTTTCTTTTCATTCCCTTTTACATATGAAAAAAGGAGACTGAAGGATGTTACCATGAGAGGTTCCAGGATTCCGGTGGGAAACCAGATTTCCACGCAGTTTTCAGACTGGTTTCACAAACCTCAAAAAGTTTGGCCGAGATCCACGCATGCACGATCTCTGGAATATTTTCCAAGTCAAATCAAAACTCTAATCTTACCATTACATACAACTAATGCTGGATGTGCAGAGGTCCAAGACCACAATAATAAAGCAATACACTAGTGTATGCAGATATGCAACAGTCAATTTTGCTAGTTCAAACTACGTTATGCATGCTTACAATGGAGTTCTTACAATTACTCAGTTAATGGTTCTGAAACACTTAGCTTGAGGGCATTTATTTCTATCACTAAGGAAAAGGACATAGTGGTCAGGAGCCCTGCACAATATTAATACAAGAAATACAGCAGAATCATAGCAGATTACAGCACCGGATGGGGTCTGGCAAAGTGTGAAATAAAAACTGGAGTTACTGCAAAGTGAGGTCATACCTTCTTAGACTTATTTCGGAGTGTGTATCCTCGGTACCAGCCTGCCAAAGGGAAACACAAATATTTATATTTTCCCTGTCTACAGCAATTAAATACACATTGTCATTCTCACCACATTTCTACAACACAAATCTATTGATCTTGTTCATTTGAGATCTACTACTATGAAGATACCTCTGCTGTTTGCAGGAGGCTTGGTTCCTAAGAGTAGGGTAGAAGGGTGTCTCTTCCTACCACGAACTGACACCCTCACTTCTACTCTGCATATCCATTAAAGTTGTACTGACAGGGCTCAATGGAAAAATAGGTCATTTCGTGCTATACAGCTTGAAAGTGACAATCCTTGTTCCATAAAGCTTAGAAGTCCTATACACAGCACAGAACTACTGCTATGACCATTAGACAGATAAGGCACAGAGACACAGACATGCATGCAGAACTACCAGCCCAAGGTCATATACCGTGTATCTGGCAAAGAGAAATACATTCAAGTGTCCCAAGTCCAGTTCCACTCCATGCCTTTAAAATGTTCTTTTCTATGAAGTGCGTTTTCACCCCAATCATCTTACAGATTGTGCTTGAGTTTCACATTGTAGAGGTTCTTTATTTTCTTCTGTGACTCAGTCTAAAGCCTTCCTTCAAAGGAAGGCTCAAAGAGAATGTTTTATTAGACAAGGCAAAAAAAAAAATCCAACCCTGAACTGCTGAACTGCTTGCCCTGGTACAGATATTGTTTTCAATATTCTCTTGACAACATCTAGTAAAGTTTAAGATACAAAGTCGTAACTGTGATCCCCAAGACTAAGAAGCATATGTCACGTTCAGAGGTATGTTTCTTCTCTCTTCAGTACCTGGGATTGATCAGTATTTTGATTTCAAGGTCACTGAAATGCAAGTGTATGAAAAAACTACTGTATTTCTTATGTCCTCAAGTGAGCCTTGCTCGATGAGCAGACAGGAGAGAAGCATAGCTGTAGGCAAGTCACTCCCACTCTTCTTCCACGACCTCCAAACTGTGTGGGACAAAGGGTTTTTTTCTCTCCACCTTCACTTTCGTCATTTGCCTCGGCTATGTAACTGAAACTGACCCTACCTCTTCACAAACATGGAGGGTATAGATTATGGTCTATAAGGCATGAATGATGTTCAGAGCTATCAAGACAGACAACATCACTGATCCAAGAGGATTATGTTCAGCTGACTGGCAGAGGGAGCAGCATCAAGAAAGCAAAGGGATTTAAGAGAATAATCAGGCAAAGAAAAGAGGAGAGGAGGGTGGCTTTTTGGTTTTGTTTGTTTGCTTTTTTCTTTTTTTCTTTATATTTTTTCCCCCATATATTTATATATTTAGCAAAGAAGGTTCCATGAAGAACCATGGATCTGAGACCCCTCAATCATAAATTAGAGCTTAGGGTGGGATTTTCTTTGTTTTGTTGGCTTTTTGTGTGTGTGTGAGGTTTTTTTTTTAAGCATGGTTTTGTCCCTTTTCTCTAGCAATGAGAAGGTGAATTAGCTTGATCACATAAACCCAAATATTCCAGTAGTAAGTTAGGAGGAAAGAAGAAATTCCATTCCTTCCACAGGATGAAGATAAGATTATACATTGATCATGGACCAATGGATAAGGTAATGGATTAGGGATGAGAAGATTTAGGTTCTATTTTTATCTAAGTTGTAATTAATTGAATGCTCAAGTACAAGTTATTTAGGGTGTAATACAAAGCTCATGGAATTTAACAAGAATATTTGCCCAGTGATTTCAGTTCCACTTGACAGAGTCTCTCAGCTCTTCTATACCACAGCTTCCTCACATCTAAAATGGCCTCTTGGCATTAACCACATTCCTATAAAATATTTTGCAATGATTGCATAAAAGCATGATGTATATTATTACGCAAAACTATTTCAGCAAGCATCTCATACAATTTTTTCAGAATTCTGCTCGAATTTTCTCTAATCTTATCCATCATTTTAAAAGGAATAAAAGCTTTTGGCAGTGGTCAACTAATTACTTGATTTGGTCTTAAAAAAAAAAAGAAAAATCTGCCTAAAGCTTCAGAGGAATGACAGACTATTTAAGTGTTTCTCTTGAGTATCTTCCCCAACCAGAGATGTACTAAATGGAGAAAGGCTTTTCAGTTGAAGATGACACAGCAAATTTCAGCTACTACAACATTCTTTCAAACTGCAGTCTGATTAAGAACGCAAGGATAGCAGATTGAGGCTTACAAAGAAACATCATAAAGTTTGGGATTTGTTTTGGTTTTAAATGGAACACAGGTCCTCGATTCTACCTTTCATTAAACAGATTTTATGCAGTATGTAGAAGATTAGAAAACCTAAGAAAAATTATTCAAACTACAATAGTTTAGATGACAAAAAGTTATACACAGTGATGCAATCCCAGGTCACATGCTTAACCACAAGGTCTTTGTTCCTCTTCCACTGTAGTGTGCTGTCTCTCAGTACCACAACATACACCGCTGCACTGAAATAAAACAAGGGATTGCTTCATTTACCTACAGCGGTCAGAGGAAAGATGAAAGACCGAAACTAGGAACAAATCCAATGCAAACTTATTTTCACCAGGAGAAGAAACTGATCGGAATCACGGTATGTGGGCATACATTCCT
>NW_009633949.1:24103-45580 GCF_000690535.1 Cariama cristata
TCCACAATGTGACAATTTCCCACAGCTTGCATGAAATAATAATATATACTGCAGATTAGAAAAGATTCCCCTAAACAGAAGCATATCCTCCCCAGCTCACTACTCAAGGACAGACTCCCAGAGAGTAAGCAAATCCTGCACTGAAGCAGCCTTCAAATTATTGGACACAGCAAGTTTCCTTCTTTTCTTGGATTTTGCAGCATATGCCCAGTCTTGACAATATTTGGCAAACAACAGGATAAGCACTCACTGCTTATCTTATTATCAAGCGGGAAAAGTAATTTTGTACAAAGACCTCATGCCCTTCTGCAACCAGACAGTCAACCAGAGAAAGGATGAAAACCAAAATACTTGCTGTGCAGTTTACAAGAGTGTATCACGACCAAGATACCGAAACTAACAAAACCATGCTTTGCAGAGGGTCTCTGTGTATTTGTTTTAAAGGCAAGGTATGTCTAAGAAAACTGGTATACTCCAGATCTTCATGTATAATAAATACACCATGGTGTTTCAAAGCATGCTTGAAGCCCAACTAAGACACTTCAAAAGTTACTTAAAATCAGTCTCAAAGTAAAACACTGAATATGCGAATTTAGACCATATCTACAGGGCAAAACCCATTTACAACTGCACCTAACAACAGACTGACAAAGATGCAGTATGCCACAATCTTCATTTTCCTGGACTGAAGGAAATCCTGCCCAGTCTAGACTATGGAGTTATTCAACCCAACAGCAAACAGCTCTCAGGTTGTCCCTATACGGATTCGAGCTGCATTGGACATCAGCACGTTAGAGCTTGTACTAGAAATATTTGAAACCTTTAGTTCAAGCTGCTCAGCCTGTGGTTTTGGCTCTGATGACCTTCACTCACAATCCAAGTCTGTGTAGTTATAACTGGGACTTGTAACACATTAGGCAAAGCATCTGTTTAGAGCATGGGAAAAGAAAGGTTTACTAACAAGTGCAATGGCAGAGTCTCACCCCAAATTTGGCCAACTTTCCAAGGACTTTCAGCCTTTCCAACAGGCCTTTAACTCCTGATAGGATGCACTAGCATAAGCGAGCAGGGATTTTGCAATTTAAAAGTGCTTTAAGGGTCTGTGACACACTACGGCCTGTGGCAAAGCCACGTAACATTAGAAGTTTGCATACTACCGAGGCCTGCACCAAACTGCATCCATACCTCCTGACCTGCATTTTAATTCACTTTACTGCTCCTTGCCTCTCACACACCTCCTCCAGTGGCTTTGCTGTATCAGTGTTACGACTCAAAGCTATTCATCCAGTTGGGAGTCAGATAACGTTTGTTGTTAACGCCAAAATCGAGCGCAAGCTTCAACCTTGCTGCCTTGCTGTTAAGGAACAAACTGTGCACTTCAATTCTTACAGACAGAGCGGAGCCAGCCAAAATCTCAGATGAGGGATACAAAGAGCTTTCAAGTGAAGACTGTTTGATACACAGAGAGCCTGCACCAAACACAGCTGAGGAATGAATACCGAATACCTGCTGACTTCAACCAGGAGGAAAAAGGGGCTTTTTCTAGATAACTGATAGAGCGGGAAGCGAACTGTGGTGCAACAGCCCTGAGAACCTTCTCATAACTCACAAAGATGCGCCTGTGCATCCTGAGGTAGGGAACAATAGCAAGGAGCAATACTTTCCAAGTGGTTGTTACCATTACATGAGAGTCTCTGGACAATCCTGAGAAACTCCCCCTTAATTCCCTAAAGAATGTTACCAATAGCCTAAGGAACACCCTCAGCTGGGAGCTGCAGGGCTAACTTACACCGACTAAAAAAAGGACTTCACAAGGCATCTCTGAGCCTTTCTTCTTGCAAAGCCAACGCCCTGGTTAAATGGAACCTTTTTCTAAATTGAGACTTGTGTACCCAGATAAGAACAATGATTAGTGGAACAAAACTCCACTTTTATCAGACTGGAGTTGTATTTGTAAGTATACATCATTAGCATGAGAAGAAACAGAAAAAGATTCTTGTGGGAACACTAACTCCCAAAAACACAACCCACAGATATCTGGAAACAAAGCTGAAAGCTGATGTCCCAAAAGAAAGGAAAATAGATACAATAAGACATGAGAATTTCCTCCCAATCAGACAGAATATCATACTTTTGAGTTTTTAAGATGAATTTATGGGGAAAAAAGACCAGACCCACAGCAGAGTTACCATCTCAGAGACAATCTGCATCTTCTCCTTTAGATTCACAAATGTCTGGCCTAAATTCTTGGCTGGTCTTTCCAGGAAAAGTGTTTAGTTGTACTGCAGTAATTTCTAGGTGCCTTAATCACAAATTAGGATGTCACATTGATGGCTCAGCATATGAAATCAAGCAAAACATATTCACTTTCCCAAACAACTTACAATCAGTCTTCTCAGACTGAAGTTCCAAAAGGGGACATTTCAGGTAAAAAAAGGAATGTCGTTTGGGTATTCATTTCCTATTCTTGACTGTCTCTCTGTTAAATAGCTGATTACAGACCAAGTAGTAGGATTAAACAATGATATTGCTTTAAAAAAAAAAAAACAGAGAAAGAAATACCCCAACATTTTGGGAAGTACAAGATGCATCCCCTTCATGGAGGGCAACTTTCATCCCTGACACTCCCTCCTCCTTGTGTCTTTTTGCAAAACCAGTTCATAGATTAGTACTATTACATACAGATTTTCTTCTCTCTCCCTTTGCCTCCCCCCCCCCGCCAAACACACTCACCACTATCACACACATCAGTGTAAAAACACACATCAGCAACATAATCTGCTCTGACACATAGGAACCGGCTGGCTATTTCCAGTGTCAAGGTCAAAGAGAAGCAGAAAGAGAACAATTGGCTAAGAACAAATTGCTAAACAAGCAGCTTGCTGTTCCCAGCAGAGATACTAAAGAGTTTTTGTATGCCGAGTCTTTTTCAAACTGATGCTGCTTGTGAAAATGATTGCATTTATATATTGGAAAGAGTATTTAAATTTTGGAGAGTCTTCCTAACGAAGTAGTCAATAGTACATTCTTTAAAATAATTAAATGGCTGTGTTCCATTCCTAATATTGAAATCTTAATTAAACAGTCCAGTTTAATAAGTAGATATGAAACACACAAGTGTAATTTTCATCTTGTTTAAAATAGGAATTTTGTTTTCCTTTCTGTAAGATGTTTTACATTAAGGTATGTATTATGAAAAACTTCCCAGTAAAGTAATGGGAGAAACAGCCTAAAAAGGGTATGGAAGTTCCATAACTGGAGGCTTTCTAAAACATATAATGCCAGTTCGTGATATTATGGCTTAAACCAACATTACTTTTGAAACAATTAGACCTGCCCTCTCCTTTCCTTTCATCCACTACCTCTGTCGTCTCAGATCAAAGAAATAATTCAGGTTAAAAGCTACTTTTTTTTTAATTATTATTATTATTATTTTCCAGCTGGATCAGTTCATCACATGACTATACAAGCGCTTGGCCTGGCACAAGGAGGAGTCAAGGTAAACAGGTGTGGTGCGAAAACAGGATTGAACAGCCAGAAGTAAGTGTTTCTTTCTCTTGCAGTGCTGCCTTGAGATACTAGTGAAATCTTACCTTGAGAAACCTCTGCTAGGAACAGTGTAGATATGATTATCGCTTCTGTATTTTATGCATTTTTAATACCGTTTTACAAGTAAAGCGCATACAGCAAACATGACATAGCAAGTTTTGTGCTTTTGGGCATATCAGAAGTTGAAAATCTAGATCTTACATTTGTATTATTAAAAAAAAATAATCTTGATTTGTTATATTTACTTTCAAAAAGCAGTGCAAAGTACTTAGAAGTGATCCGCAACCTACCTTCATACATCTCCAAAATGTGAACAGTATCGCCAACTTGCAAGGAGAGCTCCACATCCTGGACAGCATCATAATTGTAGATTGCTAAAAAGGGGAAGAGGGGGGAGAGAGAGATGAAAAACACAATCATGAAAGCTATGACATAATCAGATTTTGAAATCTGGTATCACAGCACCTGTCAAAGGCAGAATATGATTTTGAAAAAGGACTGTAAAGTTACTAAGCTATCCTGTGTATATAATACACCAGAAAAGTATGCTGCATTATCTATTTCCAGATTCTATCCTCAGCTCCTGCAAGGATAAGGAACATTAATAACAGCCAACAAAGTTTGTCTTCTACCTTTAACAATACAGATCTGTGACACTGTATGAAGAGCTGCATCTTCCCACTTTGCTGACAACCTGCCCAGCTAAGGTCACTATTACCTCAGGCAGAGGTTATGCATCAATTAGGTAATTGTCATTTTTTATTAGCATTTCACAGGACTACCTGCAATGTAGCACTTGCAAGCACTGGCAAAACAACATAAATTGGATGTCATAAGAAAAAATGCCACTATTCTATACTAAATGACTCACACTATTTGCTACTACAGGCTTTTCCCAGACAAGAACCAATTTTAGCACGAAAACTTGAGATTCTCTGCAAATTTAATCCCTACAAAGACCAAGCTAATCTGAATGCTTATCGGATTTCCAGTGGGAATAGGATTAAGCCCAGAAGCCCACGCTTCTAAACTGCCTTTTCTCTGGAACTTTCTTGAGGTGCACAGTTTCACTGGGCAAAGCAGAAGAGCCCTCCTTAAGCTGCTGGAGGCTTCTCAAGATGAGAAAGTTTAATTTGAATTTGCTTTCAAACCAATGCAAGTAAGAAGACATGAAGCAGTCAGGAAAATGCTTTGCTATGGGTCAATGAATTGACTGGCTAAGTCAAAACAGACCACTCCTCTACCAAAATGAGATTATCTTATTTATTTATTTAAAATACTGGTTTAAGTACAGATCACATCTTACATGCAGCAATGCAATCTTCTCACACACGTGAGTGTCATATTTACATATCCAAATCTGTTCCCCAAGCAAATGTATTAGTGAAGTAAGCACAATGTTTATTTTTAAGAACGCAAATAAATCATGCAAACACTTTCAGGGGGCTGTGGGAAAATTCTTCAAGTACAAACCCTCTGAAGTCTGAAGAACTCTCTCTGAAAATTAAATAAATAAAAAAAAAATGGAGCTCTTGTATCAGGAAATTCACATCAAATGCCTATCATTTCCATCAAGACGAGGTATATTGCCTCCTGGCAAGGATCCAGCATAAACAAATGACTGTGGTTTACCACTCCGGAAATTATCTCACATATACTAGCTTTCTTTAAAATACTGTAACTATAAATAATCCAACAGAAGTAGGCATGCAATGCAAATTCCTTGCAGTATCTGAAATAGATCCTGATCACAGACACTTATTATCTTATGCTGCAGGGGCATTGTTTGTTCACGGTGGCCCTAATTCATGCCTACCATAACTTCAGTGCCTGCAGAGATACACACAGAGCACGCATTGAATCTATTACACTGTTTTCCAGAGGGTTACAGGAATGTTACTGGACTTTGGCTCCTAAGGCACCAGCTGCTTTGACATCCAGTTTCCTCTCTCTCCCTGCAATGCTGTTGTAAGCCAAGATATCCAAGATCACCAGTCAGTTCCTAATATCCAGTTTAGACACCTTAAATGCCCCAGAATAGGCCCAAAAGTAAAAGTCCCATCAAAATTTTTGCAGAAAAATCTGGATAACGTTTATGGCCAAAGACAAACATGAACATACTAGAGTAGATCTGAATAATCCATTAAGAACTACCTTGTATTGACAGATGCTGAGATCATAAATTGATAGAAGAACTGGTTAATATTGTATTTGATTTCGTTAAAAGGAAACCGTTCTACCAGACACAGAAAATAATTCTGCAAGGGTTTGCAGAGGTCAGCATAAAAGTGCAGTGCCTGACCCAAAGGAAAACAAACTCCCTGTGGCCATGCCTTCTGCTGCAGTAAACCTGCCAAATCACTAATGGTAAGCAGGGATGTTGCAATCCATTACTTGGATGGGACATCTCCAAATCTCTCCAAGGTGCAGCGGGGAAACGGTGTGGATGGATGAAACAATCCAGGCTTCCTTTGGAGTCACTGCTGAACTGCTGGCCCATAACATGCTACAGGGACACTGGGCTACACAGAAGGTGCCATTCCTCAGGTGAAGTCCAGGCATCAAGCAGCCTACAGACATTAATAATCCTACAGCAGTGTCAACAGACTTAGAAGACTTAAAGCAGAGTGTCTTAGCCAATTTCTAACTTGGCTGATTACATTCTGTCTACTGAAGTTTCCTCCCGTGGTTACAGCTGGATTGCCTTACTTTCTGTCCTAAAATGCTGTTTGGGATTCCTGTTTCATGGTTGTGCTCACCATGAGAAATGGCTGCTGTTTAGAAATGCACGTGTGCTTGTACATACAGGGATTCCTACATACAATTTCTAGATGCCTTGGGTTTCTTTGGGACAAACAGATATTATATAAACACCAGTCTGTATTTTTCCATAAATTGCTGCTTTAGCTTCAGACAAAAGCAGTCTGAGCAGCACCAAGTGTCTCACACAAAGGTGGGCGGGTATCAGACAAGCCCTTCTTTTGAGAACACAGACGGTTAATTCAAAACCAAAGAGCTCAACAGCTCGAAGAAGAGGGAGAACCCAACACTGCACCTCCCTTCCCCTCACCAAAGATCACAACAGCCACAAGACAGGGAACTAAACGTTGCAGTTCCCTAAAAAAATTCCCTGCTTTACCAGAAAGGTTTCAGATCCCCATGCATAGCATTTACAAGCTAAATGAACACACTTCTGCCACTATGCGTCAGAAAAATAGGCAAGATTTGTAGTATCTTGCTTTGCCAGATTGAATTAAGCAAGAACAGAGGGTCGCTGTATATAAAATCTCCTACCCAATGGTTATGTGCAAGGTTATAAAAGACAAATTGCTGACATATTTTCCCTGGGAGATTTACTGTTTGCAACTGATGCTTCCTGCTGCTTGAAGTCCGAAATAGCGCATCTGCAGTTATTTGAACTGCTTAGCCTCTTTTTCATTGTGTGTATTTAATCTGACCTCTTTCAGACTTAAAAGAAAAAGGAAGCTGCACATAACATGGTCATGGCATGAAAAACTAAAAATTCTTCATATAAAATCCTTACAGGGCAGCAAGAAAGGAAGAAAGAAAAAAAAATACAAATACTTTTGTCCCCAAATTTGCAGGAATATCTCAAGTCTTTTCACTTCAAGTTAAACTTCAGTTGAGATTTTTGTCCTTTGAAATTCACTTTAGAATGGTGATCCTGTTCCTTTTATCATCCTGAATGAAAAGCAGCACTGAAGTCTAGCAAATTTCATCTAAATAGAGGCAGAGGTGGAAAACACGATCCATAAGATCCGTAAGAAGGAGATACTGGGTTTGTTTTAATGATCATATTCTTTGAGCATAACTACAGGCAATGTATCATACTCTTTAATTTACAGTCCCCTAGTTTGATTAGTGGAAAGTTTAAGAAATGTTTTTTTTCAATAACGCATCAAGCCTATGGAATTCATTAGGAGGGAAGGTCAGAGGAGTCAGCATTGGGGCTGGTTTGAAAAGGGCAACAGATAACTTTATGACCGATGACAGCAGCCAGGGTAACGCAGGTGAAGATAAGAAGCAGCAATTTTCATGCTTCAGGGCAGAAGGTGATTCCTCAAAACATATCAGGAAGGAACTCTAAAGGCATTGCACAACTGGGCATGCAGGCTGATGTCGGGGCATACACTGCCCTGTCCTGAAGCATCACACAACAGTCATCACCAGAAACAAGGACTACACGAACGGCAAAGGAAATTTGAGACAGTCTGGGCTTTCCAAGGTAGACAGGGCTCTGAGTAATAGCTAACGGTGAGTTGAAAGTTTCTGGGAAGGCACATGGTTTGATGTGGGCTGGAACACGACAGTATTATGATGGAAAGAGCAGGTTTAGTTATGTCACTCCCTCCGGTTGTATGAAGATACAAGATTAATCACAGCACGCATTCCTGATCTGTGAAACACCAGACAGTGGCACTTAAAACAGTAAGAACCCTCAATGTCATGCAGAAAATGAGAAGCACAATTCTCTTACCAAAAAAACCCAAAAAACAAACCCCCAAAAAACCAAAACACACTTTCAAAACCCACAAAGCTTCACTTTGCCCAAGAGTCCTGGGAGAAGCCTTAATTTGCAAGAGGTCTATCGGCAACTCATTGAGCCTGACCTAGCTTTTAGTGAAACCAGTGGGAGATCTGGCATATCTTTCCATGAAAGCAGTGTCAGGCTTACTTCTTCAGTGCCTACCAACAACGTTTCTTTGCAAGGAAGGTGATGGTGCAGTCAGCTTCAATGCCACATAGTGTCTCGCTTTAAAGAGCCCGTGCACATCTGGACAAGTGATCTCGTGCACTAATGCAGTGTCTTTCACACAGTACCACCAGCGCATATTAGAAAGGCAGCAATTGTTCTCTTTTGCATGCAGAGAAACTGAGGACAGAAAAACTGAACGTCATCCTGTTTGCAGCATATTCAAAGATGAAATCCAAATATTAATTCCTAGACCCATTTTAACCACAAGACCGTAACTCGTTTTCAAGACTGTTCTAAAAGCGAAGCGAAGCTAAAATGTCTGAAACTGAAGTGAGGCAGAAACGGTCACATACTATTTTGTAAGTAACTCAAAGCAGAATGAAATGGAATCCTTCCCTCAATAACTTGTTTAAATGCATTTGAAATGTGGATTATTGCCCCGAAAAACACAGCCACTGCAAAATCCGTTATCTCTAACTTGGCTCAAAATAACCACCCCTTCACCCATTATGATGATAAGCGCTTCCAAATACCATGTCCCACTTCTCTGAAGTCTGCCCTCAGCACTATCTGATAGGAGAGGGCTGTGCCTTGCTTCCTCTGAACAAAGAATCACATTCAGTGCTGTTGCAATAACCAGACTTCATCTCATTACATCTTTCAACTGAAGAGTCAAAAACTATTGTACGGAAACAGAAGTATGAGCTTTTATGCTGCAACAACCCTGTATTAAGAAATGGCATTTATGCCGGAGAGCCCCATTTGGAGAAGGCTGGTATGCTATCTGTTGCCAAGATATAACCAAAAAAACAGTGGCTTTATTTAAAAAATAAGGAACTGCCCAAGGAATTAATTCTTAATAGAAACAAAGGCTTTTTGATGTTTGAGCAAAAACATTCTTGTAACTTCCCAGGAATTTGTGTCTGCAAAATTGAGAATAGCATAATTAAGATTTATATGTCAGACTACTTAAAAAAAAAGAGAAAAGTCAGTCATGGTTCAACACTATGAAACATGCACATTAACTGACTTACAAAAAAAAAAATCCCTATTCCTGAATTGGTTGATGCTGACATTCAGTCTCAATCCTACAAAGTTCCAAGCGACTCCTTTGCGTTTTTAATGCAAATAACCCAGAATAACAGGATTACACAGATGGAAATGCTTTAATTAACAGCCATCATCAGACTTCAGAGTCAAACATCTGATGAGCTAGAGGTGGACCTTTAACATCTTGTGTACTTATGTTTCAGGCTGACCTCACACACAGGAATACAGCTGGAAGGACTTTTACTGATCTTTAAAATTTTTAAGCTGGGTTATCTTAAAAATGGGTATTAAATCAACTGAGAAATTATACCATCTGCCTATGCAGGAGGATATGGCATGGCCTTTCAAATTTGGATTCTCTAACTGTCAGTTTCTATAGTCATTCCCTTCTTTTGAGAGCCATGAGAAAAGCAGGAAGATCCACTGGCCTCAACATGCTTCCAAGACTTGCAGTTCCAACCTAAGACTACTCCAATAACCAAACCCAAATAAGAGTGTTACCTGCTCACCTGCCAAGGACAAGGATGCCCATCTGCCAGATGCAGAGTCGATCAAAGGTCTGCTAAGGTTTTTCTGATTTCCTCTGAATAACAGAATATTATCCTGGAGACAGGACAGCCAAATAATCTAGAGTCTGTCCCGCATAAACAGTCTAAGTCAAATGAATTTCCAAATTTGGGACTAGAGATGATTTTCCTCTTTCAGTCATGCTGTCACCAACTTTTGGATATTCCTGTCTCTCTCCATCATAGATTGGATCAGATTCTAGGATCAATGGTTTAATCTCTTGAAGCCTGGATTGCTTTATAAAAAAAACAACTTAATAACCTCAGCTCATGGGAATACGGATGGCTTCACAAGTGTTACACAAGTGCTCCAACTAGATGATCTAATGGTCTCATGGCTTTAAACTCTACAGACTGAAACCACAGTCAGTTCCACAACAATGCTCTGGAGCAAGTGGCAGACCCAATGACAAATTAGCCCATGTATTTTAATTACAGCTTCTTAGTAGATTCAGATCAGGCAAACTGCGAGACGATTCAGAACTGTTGAAGCAAGAGACATACTGATTATAAAGGAAAAAGAAATAATCTCCATCTTTTCATGTCTGCAGAATTCCCATTAGTCATCTTCCCCTCAAATATTTATTGCAAAGTGTTTATACCACAGTAGCTGTATGAAAGTAAAGAAGATTCTTTTCTCAGAGTGCATCTATACAGGACAGAGATATACATCCTAGACATACACTGATTGGGATACCAGTAATAATGCCATCACAGCATAAGCTGTTTTGTCTCTAAGTGTGCTTGAGGTAGAAGCAGCCAAACTGATCTGACCCGCATAGAAACCCTTTGTTATACTGCTCAGATTCTAGAATAAGCTTTCTTGATGGCCAGTGACTTTTCTGGGCATATGTCAGTGGCTAGCAAAGCAAGCCAACAGTGCATTGGTTATAGCATTATGGCATACTAACCCAGACTTGCTGTATACGAGCAGATAAGACACTTGGAAAAATCCTGAAATATCTCTCTCTCTCTCTGTGTCACTAAGTGCACATTGTAAAGTAGCTCCACATTTTGCCCAGACGAAAGAACTCTAAAGTCTTGGCCCCTCTGCCTCCTCCTCACAATTAGGCCATGGAAACAAATGGCAAAGAAAATCTACAGTAGGAAAACCACCAGAAAACAAGTCTCTCCAAATACACTTAGGTGGGCATTCATACAGACACCTGGGCAAAATCCTGTTACTGTAGAACCCACTCTGACTTCACTTGCTGACTAAAGAATCAACTCAATTCAGAGTTTCTAGCTTTTGCAATAACCCACTCTGACCTCAGAAATTACAAATACCCCCATCTCCAAAAGTCCAATTTCCCCTTCTGCCCATCTCAATACGGAGTTTAAAGCTCTGCTGTTTTTACACATGCAGTAATTTTCTAAACCATTTTCCTGAAACCATGTACCAGAATAATGCAAAGCAGAGTTACAGTACATAATAGCAAGTATGCATTTTATTTTACATATGGGTAACGCATACACAAATCGTTAGCTGTGTAATTTTCTTCACTAGGCTGTCTACTTCCTTTTATTATTTTCACTCTAAAGGGCCCTTAGGGATTTTAAGCTCAGATAAAGAATTAATCTACATTAGCTGTCTCAGCTTGTGTCTGGAGTAAGAGGGAGTGCTGTAAGTCAATGGAGAAATAAATCAGTACTAGCAGTGTAGGAGCCAATCTGCTCCTGAATATACTACACCCAACTTAATCTGGTGCTTGATTAAAAATAAGACAAAAAACATAGACCTGCAATTCCAGTCTCCTTGGAACATCATGAAATGTCCCCTTTTGCAGATATACAAATGGAAAAAGAAAATAGCCTAGCCGCTCTTCTTGAAGATTCACACTTTTGTAAACTGTTATCAGGTTGCCTTGATACATCTTTCTACAACAATCATTTAAGGTTGTCTGCAAGATTACCTAAGCTGTGGTTTAGAGGAATGCCCTCGGCTTTTGTTCCCACTGCATTACCAGCCTCCATCTACTTCCTGCAGTCAGTCAGAATGGTGCCTGCCTAACAGTGTGCAAACATAAAAAGGGAAGATAAAATAATGAAATGTTAGCTGCAGCGTAAAAGAGTTTTTAAGGCTACAGTCTGTTTCAGGTCTGGCTGATTTAAACTAAACAACATGCAATAGCATGTCAGTGTTCAAGTGGAATGAACAGATGCAGAAGTACCCAACTAGGAACTTGCGTGCCAAAAGCAGCTTCCAAGTGCAAAAAGAGGACAACATGCTGCTTGTTGAGTCTGGAAGGCGGTCCTTGACTTTGTGGTTCTCAACCCAGCTGCTGGAATATCTTGCAGTTTCATTGAGCCAGCCTTCCTCCAGTTGACACAGAAGAAAAGAAGCCATTTGCCATTCCTGTTTTAGTGGTACTCAATTCTGGCAGTATAAAGCTGGCTTGGGCAGGAAAAGCGCAGCAACAGCTGCCAATGTTGTTATTACTACTGTGCTACAGAGAAACCTCAGATCCTGGCACTATCAAAGCTGCATCTTTTACCAGCTCTGATTTCACAAAACACATCTACCTAGCATCTTTAATTACTTCATTCATTTAGCAAGATATACATTCAACTGCTTTCATCGTGACACAGTGACCTTCTCAACATGCAGGATACAAGACAAGACTGCTCCTTTTCATCTACTGGCGAGGCTACAAGAACTAGATACCATAATGACAGGTGGCTTATAGATCTTGTTAGGTTAGAGTACGCTTGATATTATTGTAAGGTGCATATCTTCCAAGTCCTGCAGCTTTATTCTGCCTCTTTGAAATCTGAGCAGTAACATCCAGCCTGAACAATTAGTATTCTCAAAAAAAAAAAAAAGTATTAAATCATAGTCTTGTCCTTTAGAGCGATTGTTTTAACAGTGTAACACTATTTCAAGTATCACATGACCACAGAAATCAACAGCTTCGCCACTGGCTTTAGCTGAATCAGGATCGGGTTTGTATTCAGGTTAGCCTATTGGTATCACAGGAATTCAATAAACTTAAAATACTACGCATCTTCTCTACATTGTGCATTTTGGAGAAAGAGACTTGAAGAAAATGGGCACATAACCACTTCTTGGGTCCTCCTCTAGAAAAGAAGGGGTTCATACCTATAGCCTTCTCAGTACTGTGGTACTTACATTCTGGTTTTAACAACTGCATATACCTAATAGAGGTTTGAAATCCAGTTTTCATAAAAGTAACCTCTGATTTTGAATGTTTCCATTTTTATGGTCTGTGAAGAAACAGATGCTCATTTATAATACGCACACAATTGCAACTGAATTTTACCAAGCCTGTCTGTAATCACTTTTTTTCCCCAAGCAAACGTGCAACTTGTGTTTGGATACGTTAAGTACAAGAGTAACTTTTGCAATGAAATGCTCAAGCAGATTTGTAAAAGTAAAAAACCAAACCCATCACTTGATAAATTGGACTACTCAGCTAATTCCCAACTTGAAAGCGTGTGGCACTTTCAAAAGAATTAAGTGGATTTGCCACTGGCTTTAAACTACTGTCCTAGTTCTTGCTGGGCAAAACATCAAAGGAAGTAGAAAGAAAACTTGGAAATACTACTGTACAGAACTGTGAATGTTACTATCTAATGAGTTCTGCTGTATGCATTGCTTCCAGAGGGAGTGAGGCTGGAGAGGCGAGAGGAGATCTAACAACTAAAACACTTGAGTATGGAATCCAACTGCGCCTACAGGCTAGTCTTCACCAGAAAGTTCACTTGAGTTAAAAGTTCATCATTGTCCCTTGCTAGCATCACACCTATGTATCGACACTAAACTCAAGCTGATAGACCTACAGAGAATATAAAGCTAAGGGATCCCACTTCATCAGCTGCAAATGTCACCCACCGGAATTACAGCCATAAATTTTTGTACAAGTGTTCTCAGGCCTCCAACACCTTCCCTTTTCCACCCATGTGCTCAGAAAGAGACAGACAATTTGCATGAGGAGAATTCATAGCGTGGCTTGGCCCACTGTACTTTAAGAAAGACATGCTGCCAAGAAACTCTTCACCTCCACTGGATAGCACCTCTATGGAAACTAGCACTTGAGCTAACTCATGCTGGTAGGGCTAACACAAGTAGAATTTCTCATATGCATAACCACAGGGATTTCAATTGGCCTCTGTACCTTCAGTCCTTCTCATTCAACACAGGCTTCGTAACAGATGACTCTTCCATAATGGGTGCCTGTGGTTTCATTGATTCATGTTTGCAAAATGACACAAGCCCCAATCAGCGAATTGGCACTACATAGCGAGACAGATAGTTTCACATTTCCAGAGACCTTTAATTCCAAAGCATTTTTATCTTGCCACTTATCTCGGGTAACAAGCAAATGGCAAACAGGGGAACAGTGTTGAACCGAGGAATGGGGACTAAGGGTCTTACTCTGGAAGGAAAAAAGCCAAACAAGAATATCGATCCCATTTATTGTCATGAAGATTAAAGAACAAGCTACTCCCAAATTTGCAGTAAGCAGATCAGTTTTAACTAAACTGCACAAGATGCAAGGAGATAAAGGATTTGGAACTGGGTACCATGCACTGTAGCCTTCCCTTCATTTTCTACAGCTACTTGATTCCTTTACATTAAGCTCCATCTCTCTGCAGCTTGAAGCCCCCACTACATCATCAGAGCAATGAGAATGGAAGTGCTGCAAGAATCAGGTCTCTCATACTTAAGCTACTTACTCTTGCTTTAAAAAAAAAAAAAAAAAAAGGAAAAAAAGCGCTCTTCCAGAACTAACTGGCCACTATTTGCCCATGACATTCTAGAACAGTATTAGAACTTTACAGTTGAAGTTATAAACTGTTTTATTATTATGCAGGATCAAAGTACCAAGCTTCCCAAGAGCAGAAAACTATTATTATCTTCATTGTATCTCAATGAACTTTTTGCCCAGATTCAGCACTTTCCAGAATGAGGTCCGCTTTTATTGCAGCAACACCTCCAGAAAAATGAGAGCATAAGAAGTAGCCGAAGAATAATCTCCACAAAACAATCACTACTTTTTTTAGATACATTCTGACAATGTGCCAGACACCTATCTGAAAGCTTCAAGAGGCTGCCAGAGCAATTCATCCTTTAAACAGTGCTCCCCCTTCTACTCCTGGGAGATCTTCCTAGGAGGTACAGTCTGTACTGTACCAAAAAGACGTTTTTATCATTTAAGCAACTGGTCCAACTAGCACTCTGTAACATCTTCAGTTTTTGAAGGCAACCATGAACTGGCCACCTAGAAAGCTGTTTAGTGATTCATATTTACGTTCCAGTTTTATTAGCACATGTTTCCTGGCAAATGCAGCAAAATTCATTACAGTATTTTAGGCATTCAATCGTAAGTTAAATGCACTGGACCTGAAAACATAGTCTCATTCTGGTAGCATGGGGATAAATGCATTTATGACTTTGGACTAAAGTAGTTTTAAGCTTGGCCATGGTTGAGTCTTTAATGTGCGAGCATAAATAGGATTTTTTTTTTCCCTCCCTAAAAGCACTAATTGAAAGAAATGCCCTACCAGTCAAGTTAAGTGCAAGTTAAACAGCAAAAAAAAAAGAAAGAAAAAAAGTTGACTTTCAATTAAAGGAGCTTTGACAAGCTTGCATATAGAAGGGGTGTACATTTTTCAACTTTTGAATAATAGTGAAAGATTATTACACATTTACTGCTTCTCGATCAATACACTATTGGTTCCAGTTTTTTCAGTTCACAAACTTTTATTGTTTTGCTTTTAATTTCCATAGTTCCTATCTGCATTTGTGCTAGCAAATACAGTCCTATGCCAAAAGAAGAACCCCAAGAATATGCAAGAGACTGGTGTGAAATTCAGCACTGGTCGGCACACCCAGCTCTAGCAGAAGGTGGTACTTACAGCCTCCTGACACCTCTGAACACTTAGGCCCACACCTGATCAGCAGAAGACAGCTCAGCCAAAACCCTAGAAGGCCACTAGCAGTTTTGGATGCCTCAAGAGAGGATTCAGAGCCTCCATAAAGGGATCTGATTGTTAGTAAGATGAACTGTATGATAGCTCCTGAACATCAGGACTGTTGGTGACATTTCAAGGTGGATACCCAAGAGTTACAGCACCCAGAAGTCACAAGTCACTTCTAGAAATACTGCTCTTCAAACTAGGAATAAGAAAAGGAACAAGTCTTGTTCACGTCAGCAATGCCTTTGAAGTCCACAGGATTAGTTTCACAGGGAACTACTTCAGGAATAGAATAGTAATCACCAAAAGTAAGAGAAGACAGACTCGGACTAATACAGATAAACAAAAAAGAGAAAGGACTACGGAAGCAAGAAGCAGCACAACCAACTTTCACATCAAATAAACTGTAGACACAGCAGTAAAAACTGGGGAACTAAATCAGAAATAAAGTGTCATATACTACTCTGAAGATTCAAAACTTTTTGCTGTCAACAATGCCAAGTTTTTTTCCCTGTTGAAAGCTTTGTTGGTATTGCCATCAACACAACAATTTTTACACACAAATCATAGTAAAACAAATGGAAGGAAAAATGAGTAGTTACAGAGTGTTTCTATCGACAGAAAGGAAGACTTCTGCAGTAGGAATGGGCTCTTTCATCCTTGTAGAGTCCCTCTCAAGAACATGCCGCACAACAGTGCACTTAAGTTTCAAGTTAGAAGCGTTCTGCAAGAATGGCAGGATTAAGGAAAGCAGCGAGTTGAAACAAATATGAATTTTGCTCTAATTTGACATGATGTACTACTATCAGTACGATGAAACTCCTTTGATCACAGACTGTATTTTGAGACAACTCTGCAGAAGGCGTATGAAGCTGGAACATGAAGCCAAGACCTGATGGCCCATCATATCAGAAGTTATCACAAATCAAACCATTAGTAAGAAAATCTTATTCTGCAGCATTGTCTCTTCCTCTCTGATCCTCTGCATTTCTGCTCACATAAATCACAAATGTAGCTGGCAGGCACTGATTTACTTTTGAAAAATTACTGCCATTCCTAAGACATGACGCAGCTGATTGTAACTCAACCACCACAGGGTTATTTTGACAAAGTAAATACTTCTTTGCAACACGAGTAGTCCTATGCTCCGGTCTCTCCAGCAGGGAAGAATGTAATGGGTTTAAAAGGCCACCGATAACTATTAGGGATAATTACCTGTCAGTTTACCAAAAAAATCTATTCAAAAAGAAAAAACCCAACAAAATAAAAGATGATAGATTGAAACTCAAAGGCTGTTTTTTGCCACTGTAACAGTTTCTTTTGGTAATATGGCTAAGGTATTTTAGCCATAGCAAGTGGCCACGCTGCTTCTGGAACCGGATCAAATCAAGTCATTCCCTTTCAAATAGCCACCCATGCATCCGCAATATTGGAAGTGCAAAATGGGAATCCCTGGAATGGGATGTGAAGAGGCAGTGAAAGAAGCTGTCCAAAAGTTTCTCAATCTTTCCCTCCCAGTCCCCTGCCTTTAAATTGCACCAGACCAGAACACTTTCCACAGAGCGACTGAACTGCTTTGTTTAATTGGCTTCCCTTCAACCCAACATTTTAAGACATTTCCTAAACAAAACATGACTCTGGTTTTACTCGGAGCCTACAAAGATTACTAAAATACAAATAACACATTGATATACCTCACTGACCAGTGACGTTTTTGTGGGCTGGTAATAATACTTGAAGTTATACATTTAACAATTTGGAGAGATCATAGGCAACAAACCTTGCTTAAGCTTTCACTTGCCCTTTCTAAGCAGAACATCACAATTTGTGGCTTTCAGTGTTTCACTGCAAGCTCCAAGTTTCTTGTTAGGTTGAAGCATTCTGTGGTATGTGAAGTGAATGGTCCACTATGGTCTGCAACTGCAGAGGACCGGCCACGATAACCTACCTGGTCCTCCCGCAGTCCTACCGCACAAGCTCCATGAAACAGTCACTACCCCAAAAATAAGGGTAAATTTACATTTCAAGAGATAGTCATACCAGTGCATCCAGATGCAAGCCACCACCTTCACCAAAACGCCAACTATTCTGGACTTCATGTCTCAGAGCTCTTTCAATAAAACTTCAGTTAATGCTTTCTTATTCTGGAAGACCAGATTTGTGGATTGGCTGAACAACAGGTGCACACAGAGATCAAACTACGTAATTATAAACAAATACTTCACATCCTGTTAGTTCGCAGTCAAAGCTAACATATAAAGCATGCGTACCTGTTCCATCATTACAGTCACCTGGAAACCAATCTGGCTGAAAACTCAGCATTTTTCATTTCTGAATTGGTTTTGAGCTGGGGCAGCTCCCTGACCTGGCTTACCACACTGCTACTGCCTGCAGGAAGGAATCAGAAAAAGGGGTCCAATTGCTTGTTCTGATAGCAGCCTGGATTTATAAAAGAATAAAATAGCTTATGATTCCACAGACTCCAGATTCTCTTATACTTGGTACTGAAACCATTAATACAGTCTTCTCCAGTCCACAAAGGACACTTACATGTTAAGAACAGATGATGACTAATGAAAGAATTGCTTTTACAACTGAAGTATGATAGTTAAGTTAATGCAGACCCGTGTGACTGAGAGCAGAAGAGGCAAATAATTACATTGTTGATTCCTCATGCTCTAAGTTGATAATATTAAAACAATAAAAGTTAAAAATCATAGGGGGTCATTCAGGTATTCTTTCCTTCAGAGCACACTCTTTTGATTGAAAAGAGTCTGCATGAAAGGCATTCTGCAAATGACACCTTTTTGAGAGAAGCACTTGACCAACAGGTTATTTCACTCAGTTTAGCCCAAAAACTGATCAGCTTTCAAGGAAGATGCACCAGATAGTATCTTTCCTTCATAAATTAGAGGTGAAGCATGTCGCAAGGAAGCTTTGTGAGATGCAGAAAATCTTGTTCCTTAAAGAGGCAAGATGTTGCCCATCAGATGATCAGCAGTGTTTTTGTCCCTTTACAAAGCTGAAGCTTCCAAAATCCCATCTGTTACTGGGTTGAAAATTCATTGCAAGTGAGAAACCGCAAGCCATTTGTCTCTCACGTATGCTTCCCTAAAACTGCTACAATTTCCAATCTTGCACTCTCTGCTGCCTGCCATTTCAAACTCAGCCCATATGCCATCTGTATTGTCCATGGTAAAGGTGGCAGTCTCCAGGTTTAACCAATCGAGGACAAGACTAGAAGGCAGCAAATCAATTTGAACCCACAATCAACAAATCTGTAGAATATAATCTAAGACATAAACCATTCTGAACTGAAATGCAAAAAAATCAGACAAGTGACACTGAATCACATTGTTTACTTCTTGGAATTTCTTACTGCATTGGTATGATTTACAGGGTTGTGTTTAAAATAAATGCAAGTAGTTCTATATTAGTTTCCAAAGCACAGATTACTAACAGCCACAAGGTGTGTGTTCTTTCTGAAAAGAATGAACTTGTATCTTTATGCTTCCCAACTAACAACTTACCCACGCTACCAGCGAACAGAAGTTGTTACCATCTAATGGCTTATACCATACGAGTCAGTGGCGTTACCCTCATTACAACCACCTTCATAATTGGTACGCACAGGCACCTTGGTTAGCAGGCAGATTAATGGCCCAAGCAGCTCCCACTTCCCTTTCAATCCTCATCAACATCTTCAAAGCAAGCACAAAACCAGTGAGGACCGGTAACCGAGCACAAAGCTTGAACACAGCACAGGATGCAATCGTAGGCAGGAAACTGAGAAGTCCGCAAACATCAAATTGACAAAATTATGATTCCATTAATGCCATTTATCAAACACTGCCTGACAAAGCTAGTCATTGCATAAATAATTCTGTTTACTGCCTGTGGATTAACCCTATCAGTTCTGGTCGCAAATTAAATGCAAGAGCTGAAGCCTTACAGACTCTGTCAGTTTGGTCCGTGTGTCTGCGTACAGGGGAGATAAGTATCCTTTTCACACAGCTGCCTGAACACACAGAAGTAAGGGGATACTTCCCTCCGGCACACTTTTTGACTGGTAAAGTAAGGGAACCTCCACCCTACTTACGCACAAGTCAGTGCCTTTTCTGGGAGAGGAGCTGTCATAATCAGCAGTTGGCTGAAGCCAGCACAAAAAAACTCACCCCGGAAGCTAATAAAAAGGAAGCTGGAGGAGTGCCTCTGATTCATCCTACTGCCCAAGGCCATTCTTGAGGTAGAAGAGCCTTGCTCAAAGGTGTGCTTAAAAAAAACCCATCATAATCTAGCATAGCCAATCATACTAGCATTATACAGTTTACTTGTTTGTAATATCAAAAATTTTAAATTCCTGATGCTCAGAGGAATCTCACCAAGTCACACATACAGGCTCCCATGTATAAACAGCCTGGGCTGTTACCTACACAGAAAGAAACAAAGTTCAGGGCGTACAATACTCCACACCCTCCCAGTTACCAGAGCAGAAACTAGATAAGGTTGTGCTGTGTATAGTATCTCTGAAGCTTAAGCCACAGTCCTGTAAGAAGTGGCCTGCCTCTCTGCAAAGCCACTTTGAAATCAAGTGGGTAACATTGCAAATTCACTCTGAAAAATTGTGCAGGATGAGGTTCTTTACCTTTTAACTCATAGACTGAACTTGAATGAACAACCTCATGGGACCAGGGGCAAAGAACACTTTGCAAGCATGAAATTAAAAATTTTTCTCACATCAAGAAGTCCACTGTGGAACACAAGGGGCACAGAAGATTGCTCTTGGTTAAAATAAACTATCACAAGTTGTTTGTGTTATTAGTGGTTTCCTGCCTATTGCTCTCTGCCTAATTCTTATAAGCAACCTCAAAATCCTGTGGTTTTTAATTTGTCAAACTCTCAAGAAAAGGAGAACTTATCAGCAACACCATTGGTTATGTTCCTCCTAGAGGAAAGCGAGCCAGCATTCAACAATCTCCTTTCAAACATAAAGGACTGAGCAGAAGGTACAAGGTATACATCAAGCTTTCACCATTCTTCGCCCTATTTCAAGATTTCCACTCCCTGCAAAGATGTTACCCACAGCCCTGAATTTGCTCACTACAACCTCCTTATCCTGTCATTACTTTTTCTAGCCACATCTCCTTTTGGGGACAACAGCAGGCATTTTTCTTGCTATATTAGAGCACTCTTTGCTGTAAAACATGCTGGAGAGGCAAAATTACAAAGGTCAGTCCCGAACTTGCAGGATTCCAGAAATCCAGAGCTCCCACGGTGTGAACTGGCCACACACCACTGCCTCCATCCCCAAGGGTTCAAAGAGTGAACACCCACTGCTGAAACCTGAAAGTGGAAGAGAGCGCAAACCGAAAAACAGAAAAGAATTAAAAGAGTGCGTGGAGGAGAAATGAGTCAAGGGTGCGCAAAAGAAATGGAACGACTCTAGACGGGAGAAGCAAATAAACGCGCGGTGCAGGGAAACCGGGGACCCGGCAGCGACGGAGCGGAGAAGCAAAGCGCCGCGATGCGAGGAGGGAGAGGAGGCTCCCGGGGAGGGGACGCAGGGCGGGGGTGGCGCAAAGGCAGGCGCGGAGGGAAGGGGAGGCACGGCGAGCGGGCTGTCCGAGCGGCCCGGGCTGGCACTCACCGACCCCG
>NW_009633950.1:0-284 GCF_000690535.1 Cariama cristata
AGCCAGGTGATCGCTCCCCTGGCCTTACGGCATCAAGCCGTGCCTTGGTAACGCCGTTGTCTGGATGTGGCCGCACGCACTGCGGGAAGGGAAGGAAATGGGATTGTGCGGGTTTAATTAGACTGCTGTAATTAAAAGGAGGGGGTGATTTTTGTGTGTCAAAAAGGCAGACGGATGTGCTGAGGCTCTGCAGAGCTGAGACCACTGAAATCTGTAGACCGGGTCTTACCGTTTCCCTGCAGAGGCCACGACGTGACAGCGCTGGCCCCGCGGAGCTGTGGTGG
>NW_009633950.1:296-4777 GCF_000690535.1 Cariama cristata
CGCCAGGAAGCTTCGCGCGTCGGTGCTGTGGGGGTTCGGTGGCTTGGCCACCATCTGCTGAGGTTCATCCCTTCACCTCCTTCCTGCATCCTGAACGATGCTTCCCTCGTTGAGAGTGGTCCAGGGGGCATTTGATTGCTGCCAGACCCTCTGGGGAAGGATGGGAGAAATGAAGGAAGCCCTAGCTTGGCGCCTGTTTGGGATTCCCGTGCGGTGGGTGCAACGAGTCGTCTTTTCACACATGGGCTGAGCAGAGATGCAGACTGGCATGGCTGGGACAACGCCTCAGTCCTTGTCCTCATCCACGAGCTCCATTTCATCTCCCTTCTGGCAGATCCTGTGGAGATGGCTTTGCTGCTTTGGCTCTGTACAGTGCCACACAGTGCTCTGTTCATTGCAGGTGTCTTTCCTTAAGGCAAAGGGACACCCCAAGATACCACCTCTGCTGTTGAAAGGGGTGGTGTGGTTTATATTGGACTGAAAGTAAACTGTTATGCTGCCATGTTCCAATAGACGTATTCTCTGTAGCTATCTATTTAAACTCAATTTTTCAGGTTTTATTTGACTTTGTTTTTTTTTTAGCATTCAGCAAACAAATTTGGCCAAGAGAGGAATGGGAGAAAAGCAGGAGGGATGGGAAGGAATGGCTGAAATGTTATCCTGTCTCCCCTGCCCCTCAGAAGTGCTTCAGAGAAAATAATTCATTTGAACTGAAAATTATCAAGGGGGAAATAAAGCAGTTCTCGACCAGCTGTCCGATGCAGCTAGCAAGGCTGTTTAATTAACACTACACTTGGCTACCAGCTACCTCAGAGCTAGCTAAGAGCCAATTTAAGGATTTTTTTTTTTTCTTGCCTGGCAAGTGATATACAGCTGCTGTAGGAGTTAATATCAGCAGTGGGAGACCTTCCCCATGACAGAGAGAAGGCAGCAGGGTTATTCAACAGCTATGAGTCATCTGTACCTGCTTGTGGAAGGACTCTGTCCCCTCCCAGTCATAACGAGACCTTTTTTTCTTTCTTCGCTTGCATGCCAGTCTTGTTCTAATTAGCTGCAGTTTTAATCTTTGTGAGTAGAATGAAATCCCAAGCAAGGAAGCACTTTTATCCTGCTGGAAAACTTAATTAATGATCCATCAGAGAGTTTGATTTCCAAGCATAATGAAAACTAGTGGATTGCGGCAACTCCATGGGTGTTATTTAATGATGTTGCTGTTTCTCTTGGCCACATAAAACATTCACCTCTTCTCTCGGACTTGCCCTGAACCTGCGATATGTGAAGGGACTAGCAGGAAGCCTCCGTGGGGCATTTGGGGCTGCAGCCTTCTTTGCAGGGATGGAGGGCACTCGCCTGCTGCTCGCTGACTTCTCTTTTCTTGCAGATGCTGTGCCCACGTCAGGTCCTGGCTCCAGAAGAATGACTCCTGGTCTGGTGAGCGCACCGGTGTCCCTTTAGCACTGACCTCCGTGCGCAAGACGTGTTATACAGCGAAGAGAATTAGGTTTTATTCATTCCCAGAGCAAGCCAGAGAGCAGGTGGAGGCTCTCCTCGTCCTGGGAAAAGCTGCTGGGCAGTGGCCCTGTGACAGAGGGCAATACAGCCTGTGGTGTGTATCTCGTACCGTGCCTGTTGCCCATCACCCCGACTCTGCTCTCCTTCGCTGTAACTGCAATAGCAGCAGTAGAGCCCTTGATGTGAGTGGCAGGACTGGACACTGCTGCTCGCTGCTGCCTGGGTGAGAGAGCGCTTAAAAGTCCTATGGTGTGGGGAGATACCTGGAAAGCAGGTACTTTGTCACCGTTACGTTTTCAAATACGATTAAACCAACCCCAGGGCTGATTCATTGCTTCCCACAGGTGCTTGGGGAAGAAGGGTGAGACAGAAATGACAATACAGTGGCACAGCAGAAAAGTTTATTTTTAATCCCAAATATTTATGATCAACACCTACTAAACGGCCAGTGAAATACACTTTATGGTGTCATTAATCTGCAATAAACCGTTTTTATTTTTAGCCTGTTTGCACAACGTTGCCAGCCTGACTCATCCCTGCCTGCATTTTATCTCTGCGAGGAGGCTGCAGAGAGCTTCCCTGCCCTTTGTCTTAACAGCCTTTTACTTCTCTCTGGGAAGAAGAGCTCTTCCCACCTGCTGATCAAATCAAACAGCATGGAAGGATGATATTCTCATAACATCAAATGACGTGTCAGAGGAGGATATTCTTGCTGTAATTCTTGCTGAATGTATTTGCCTGGAGATTTATTTTGGTGGGAAGGTAACTGGGTGAAGACAGGTGAGGCAAACTTTTGCGTTATGTGTCTGAACGCCGCGAGCCAGCCAGGAAACGAGGCCCAAAGGATCAGGGCTGCACCAGGAGGGTCCCCATCACCCTGGGCACGGCGGGGAGGGGGCTTTGCCAGGACGGGGACACACACTGCGCTTTGTAACCCAGGCCAGGTGCGAACCCGAGGAGTCTCGCTCCATCCTCAGTCCAAGCACGTTTTAGGAGTATCCCCCTAGAGCAGAAAAACAGGGCAAAAAGCCAAAGCAGACCATTCAATATTCAGGATTCTGCTCCCCCTCGTTACGCTGGTTAATTTGGCAGGTTGGGGTCCAGCTCTGACACCCCCCTGCCCGTGTGGCCGCCAGCCACCTGTGCCAGGCCGAGCACCGCTGGGTACAGGAGGTGTCGCTGCCAACGAGCTGTGAAATGCCTGGTCTTCTCTGAAGAATTAATTTCTATTGGAACTTGTTACCATTTGTGAGATATTTTTTTTGTGTGTGTTAATGAAGAAAATTAATTACTGCCTTGGTCCGAGCCAGTCAGAATAAATTAACATGCAGGCAGGAAGGGGGAGAGGATGAGGAGGACCAGAGAAGCTGGTTCCCAGCGGGGCCATCGGATTTGATAAGGGTGTAAGGAATGAGAGCTGTAATCGGGCTCTGGGGAGGAGAGCAGAGGGGAAGCGAGCTCCTTCCTTCACCGGACACGAAGCCTTCCTGCTCATCGGCCGCCCGCCCCGGTGGTGGCTGCGTTTTCCAGGGATGACTTGGGTGGGAGAGCCACTCTTTGCTTGTGCATCCATGGCAAACCCTGGAGACGTCGCCATGGGCCTTCGGCAGCTTGTGCCTCTGAGTGGGGCAAAGCGGAATCACAAATAAGCCACTCCAGGGGTTTTCAATCAAATACTCAAATAACTAATCTGGTTTGTTTCACATGATGTGACAGAAACAGGATTTCTGGCATTTTTCTCTTTTTCCCCATGAACAGATTTTTTTTCACTGAATATCCAATGGCCACAGCTGGAAAAAACCCCAACCCTGACCCACAATGAGCGAACACAAGTGAAGGGTCCTGGCACGAGGAGCGGCCCAGCCTCGTCATCAGCCCCAACCTGGGTATGAAACCCTCCTGGAGACAGCGCTCTGTGTGTGAGTGTCGAACCAGGGAGCAACCCAAAAAGCCCGAACCCCAAGTGTCAAACCTCAGCCCGGAGCAACCCCTCTGCACCCTCCCAGCCTCCGCAGAGAGCTGGCGCAGGGGCTGGCCCCACTGAAAGGGCTAAAACCCGTCCTGGGAGAAGTGGGGGCTGCCTGCGTTAACACCATTTTGCTGGAGGATCGAGCACCCACCTGGCATGAGCTTGCGTTATTCCAGGCCCCCAGCGGGATTGCAGCAGGCAGACATCTTGAGCTGCTTTAAAAACGCCAAGACATGGAGATTTCAGTCCTTCAGACCGTGCTGCTGGTGCCGCGGCTCTGGCAAGCTGCACTAAAATTGCTAATTAAGCCCCCTTGTATGGAAGAAGAGATGCCCCCAGCCATTAAAACACAGTCACGTATTTAAAGCTTAATAGGGAAGGTTTAATGGATAAAGTAAATTTAATTATTCATCCTAAGAAAGCTTGTACAAATATCAAATGCTTCTTGGTATTCGTGCAACCTGTATGATCTCGCAACACTGACAGGTTAAAGGTTATATCTAATTGCGCTGGGGATGGATTCAGATTTGGTTGGGGTTTTTTTAAATGCTTTTTTTTTTTTTCTCCCCAGCCTGTGAAAGAGAATTTCAGATCGATGCCATCCACGATTTAACCTTGAAACAGAGACCATCTGAAGGCTCTTCAGGTCGCTTTGTGATGGTTTCCCCTGCCCCTTCCTCAACATGGTCTTTTTTAATCCTCATTTGATCCCCGCTCATTTGATCCTCAAAGGCTGCCAAAGCAGCTCCAGGCAAGCCCAGACCGACGCAGCGCTGCCGTCCCTGCGGGCTGTGGTTTTGCTGAAATGGAGAGTGGTGGGGCAGAGTCTGGCTGACAAATGGACACGACTGTATTGTCATTAAAAATGCAAAATAGAAATCGATCCAGTTAAGTAATAATGACTTGCGTTTACCCGGTGTTTTTCACTTCCGATCTTAAGCAACGCTACACTTGAAGACAGCCTGGTGGAAGTTGCTTAACATTGCAGAGGTTCAATCAG
>NW_009633950.1:4811-10324 GCF_000690535.1 Cariama cristata
CTGTGCCGTTGGTCATGGCCAGGTTTGGGCTGAGGACTCACCTCTGGGGTTTTGTCCCTGTACATCCAAGGAACTGTCCCCAAACAAGACATCAGGGAGAAATTCACGTTCACTGTCTGGTCTTAGAAAATTCACTCGGAGCTTGAGTCTCCCCACGCTGCCAGGATGTTCCTGCAGCTCATGGAAGGAGTCGATACGGCTCCTGCTGAGCTTCATGGGGTTTGGGAACGCGTGGCTTTGTCAGAGGGGACAGGCAAGTCCCCTGCCCTGGTGAAGTCTCGTAGCAGCCCCCCGAGGCGAGGTGGGCTTCCCTGCGCCATGCGGGTCGGAGAGCAGCGGGGAAGGAGGCAGCGGGGGGCCTGGTTGGGGCGAGGGGGAGGACGTCTGCGCGTACCGGGAAGCATCACGGAGCCATGGTGAACGCCTCGGCCTTGGGACCGGTGTGGGCAGGGGAGGAGAGGAGGGTCCTGAAGCCACACGGCACGTTCAGCCGCTCTTGGCTGGGAACATCAGATCTGCTGCAGGTCAGCGAGTTCCCCGTGGGCTGACGCATGGTAAAGGCTTGCGCCCCGGCTTCAGAGAGACGGTTACACCCCCATCAGCATCCCCACCACCATCTTTACTCTACAGAGTAGAGTTTTGCACCCAGCGAACTATTAAAAGACACCTTGTCTTCACTAATTGCTCTCAGTACCAGTGTCCTGCCTTGTCCTTCCCACCTGCTTTTGCAAGATCCGTGTCCCCAGACCCCAGGACGGTCTTGGTGGGTGCCCAGGGCAGACATCTCGGCTGTGGGGCCATCCTGGGGGACGGCAGCATCCCGCGGGCAGCTGCGGTGGGAGCCTGCCATGGCAAGGAGGCTGCACCGGGGAGGCCGGGTCCCTGGGAGGTGATGAGCCTCGCCAGCTGTTCAGAGGCAGCGAAAGCCCCTTAAATCCCTTCTCCTTTTAGCTGAAGCAGCTCTGAACCTGCAGTTCCCAGCTGAAGCTCGTGCCTGGGGTATGGGTGATGTCTGGGTGCCCCACACCTTGCAGGAGGGACGGTGTGGGATGGAGACCATACCCCAGTCTTGGCAAGCTGCCTGTACTTCAACTGAGCTCCGAAAAAAGAAAGAAAAGGTTATTTTGCTCTGCTGATGCCCTTGAGCCGATGCATTTTGTACCTGAGAGCAGGGCTGTCCTCGTGGTGTGGATTGGGATGATGAAGACCCATGATGTGTCCTCTCCATGCTGCCAACAAACTGCCAGCCTGGGCCAACCTCTTCGTGGGTCTGACGTGTTTCATTCCCAGGTTTTTACCTGTGGGATGCCTTGTGCTTGGCAGGGAGGCAGGGAAGAGTACCGGGAAAGGGACGATTCCCACAGCAGCGCGACCTCGGTGCTCCTGAAGCCACCACAAGCTGTAACCATGGGCAGGGAAAGTCTTTTAGCAACCCCCTGTGCTTCACACTCCTGCTTGGAGTTAAATGGTCTCATTTAGGCTTATTTTTAGCCTAATAAAGCACAATTTTGCCAAAAAAGCTTCTCACAGCAGAGGTTCCTGACTCAAATTGGATTTTTCTTTCCTTGGCTGGAAACCTCTGGTTGGGAAGGTGACAAGTGGCAGGGAGAGACTCAGGTTGGAAAGACACCTCTGCTCCGGCATTGCGTGACAGCACTGCCATTCCCATGGCCCATCCGTCTGCTGAAGATGGATCATGGCTGCAGCTCACACCCCTTCACAGTGCCTCAGACCACCGTGATTTTAGAAAGATGCTTTGGGAGGGTGAAGGGAAAAAAAAAAAAAAGCTTTCCTACACTTACCTGCAGCATCCCGGGGCTCCTCTTGTGGGCCTTTGCCTAAGTTTATTCCCAGCGTTGTTATAAACCCCGTCCCTGGGGGCAGTTTGCTCAAAGCTCCTACTCCACAAAACACGTTGGTTTTAACAAATTACCTCTTTACAAAGGAGGTTCATAACATAAAACTTGCCCTCAGCACTTGCTGTGTGTTCTGGGTGAGCCCCACAGGTTTCTCCTGTGTCTCCAGCTGCAGCCACGCTGGGCTCCTGCCGCAGCAGGCGACACCTTGTCCTGTCCCGTCCCGTCCTGTCCTGTCCTGTCCCATCCCGTCCTGTCCCATCCTGTCCCATCCCGTCCTGATCCTGATCCTGGCTGGGTGACAAGCAGAGGGAGCGCCTCTTCTCCTCCCTTTACATTTCTGCTAGCATAAAATAAAATAGCCCCTTGGCTGTTTTTTAGCCTGCTGGAGCCTCATTTAATGCACGCCAAGCTACAGTTCCCACTGCAAAATCAAGGCTTTGGAACGTGGATCTCGATGCCCCCAGTACTCAGCCATCTCACACAGACGTGGTGCTGGCCCATGGCTTGGGGCCCGGGTGGGAGACCCAGGCAGAGCCAGGACCAGGGGCCATGGGATCAAATCTCCGAACTCACCCCCGACACGCTGCCGTGGCCTCAAGCCCTTCCGACTTGTTCCATGAGCCACCTCTCCGTCACCATGCAGGGAGCCGTCACCGTCAGCCACCACCGGCACTGCCCCGCGGTGAGAGGCTTTTCCTCCGGCTCTGGGGCACTGAGACGGGGATTTGGGCACGGGGGATGCTGCCTTTCCCAGCAAAGCTAAATAATTACAGTGGTAAGTAACACCATGACTGGCTGTGTGGCACAGCTTCCCGGTCTGCCAAGGACACACTGGGATGTCCCCTGCGCCTTCCGGCAGGATTCAGCCCGGCGCAGGGGAATTCACCTCCCCTCCTTTCCAGTCTGCTGCTTAAACTGCCACAAAAGGAGTTGCCATCCTCCCCAAAGCACTATTAATTATTACTTTTATGGCACTTTTCTGGAATTCCTTGCTATCCCACCGAGACGGAATAATTATTTACAATAATCCTAAATGATTCTTAATTGCAGTGGCGCAGGTGCTCGGAGGCAGCCGGCACGAAGCCGCTCGACATCTGGAGGCTCTTGTGCAAGGTGAGGGATTTGCCAGGCGGCACCGTTGGAGCCGAGCGGGAGGTGGGATCAGCTCCAAACCCCAGCCCGGACAGCCCGGGGGTTTTAGGGGCTGCCAAGCTCAGGGAGGGGGACGGAGACCTCCGGGCTGGGCTGCGGGCAGCAGGACTTACCGGCCGGCCGCGACGTGCTGGAGCAGGGCTCAGCATCCCGGCTACAGCCCGCCCTGCGGCACAAAGTCAGGCCACGCTTCCAGTTTATACAGTTTAATACATGTGAAACAAGATACATTTCCTTTTGAGTAATGAATGCATAAATAACAGAAGATATATGTGAATGCATAAATATGAGGCGGCATGGAACGAACCAAACAAAACCGATTGTTTTAATTATTTTTCTCCCCCTGTATGTCTTTTCGCTGCCACTGCCCGGCACTGGGGCTGATGGCACGTCCTCGTGACGGACTCGTTGTTGCTCTTATTTAACATCAGCTTTCCATAGTGATGCTGTCCCACGGTGAGAGGGCCTGGATGAGGGGTGGGGAGGGGGCAGGGACCGGAGGCTAAAAAAAGAAAAATCAACCCCAAAACTGCAAAAAAGAAAAGAAAAGAAAAAAAAAAAGTGGTATTAAGAGGTGACCTGAATTCCTCTAGAGGCTTCTCAGTCGGAGCCGGCGAGGGACGGGCCTTGGGAGGCGACCGCGGCCACGTGTGGGTGCGGAGGGAAGACCGGCAAAAGAGTGCAAAGGGGACGGTTACGGTTACGGCTACCACCGAGGTTTCGAAGGCGTTCTGCTCTGAGGAGGACAAATCGTTAGCATAAATGCTCACAAAGAACATCACCTAAGACAGCTCTTTATACCTTTACATACTGTATCAATAATTTACTTTGCACTGCAGTAAACAAAATACATTTCTTAAATAATTTACTATTTATTTGTTTTGGTTTTTTATCTCTCTGTAAATTCAACTTTTTCCTTTTTTTGATCTTTTTTTTTTCCTTTGTAACACAAGAAACTGTGTTTGTGCACGTTAGTTCAGATTATTGCGACATTTAACCTGAATTTCTGGAAAAAAAAGGAAAAAAAAAAAGCAACAGGACAGTTGTACAGACAAGAAGAATGAATAACTTATTATTGCACTGGCTACAATTCAGTAGTGATTTGTTTTTTTTTTTTTTCTGTAGTTAGAACAACCTCTAAAGTACAATAGAAAAATGAGAGAGATGTCTAAAGCATCAGCTGTGAAAAGAAGCTGGTGGGATGATGGTGGAGGGAAGGAGAGGAAAAAAATGAAAATGAAGAAAGAAGAGAAACATTTGGAAAACGAATGGCCGTAATAATTAGTTCCACATAAAACCCAAGGAAACACCACCCAGTTGCGGAGTCACATGTAATGCAAAAACCAGTATCGTTTCTCTATAAAAATATGTGCATTATGAAGAGAGAGTTTTCGTGGGTGTAATTTTTTTTGTCTTTTTCCTTGTTTTGTATTTCACAAATACATTATTTCTATTTATATAACTGCTGATATACAGACAATGTACAGCTCCCAGCTCCTGGGCACTCCCGCGTAATGTGACATCTCTAAAAGGTGCCTTGTTAAAAGTTGAGCATCTTTAAAAAAACAAAACCAACAAAACCCAAAGAGAATCCCCCAAATCCCAACCACCGCCACCTCGAACCCGAATCAATGTGATTGAGGCCATAGAGGAGGGTAGGCGGAACGAAGCAACCCCCTGAATCGACTCTGCCGTCCCTTTAGAAAAGAAACCCCCAAACCGCTTTGCAAATCTGCTTCCTCTCCCACCCTGAAACCCGTCACCGTTTCGTCCAGCCGTTTGTTTGGTTTCTTTTTAATTTTTTTTAAATCTTTTTTTGTATGTGTGTGTGTGTTTTTTTTGCAAACCTCCACAGCGCTTAAGAACAAGTGACTGCGAGAAAGGAAAAAAACCCGAGCGAGCAGCCACCCACGTACCTGTGGCCGCTCAGTCCCTTCGGTTTGGAAACCCACATTGGTGTCAAGCCCTTGAGACCCCCCCCGCTCCCCCCTCCCAGAAAGCTATACTGGGTCATCGATGTCTTCTTCTGTTGCGACAGTCACGGGGACCAAGTCCTGCTTCCGGAGGGGGCTCTTAGCAATGCCCAGCAGCTCTTTGCTTTTCTCGGCGTTGCTCCACTGAGTTTTTAAGTGATCCGGCTTTTTCAGTTCGGAGGTGGCGGGGTCCGTCCGGGAGTCCACGGAGGCCGGCGTGGACTGACCGCTGTCCAGGAGGAGATCTGAGAGGCTGCTCAAGGAGCTGCCGTCCAACTGCTCGAAGGAGAAGTTGGGGATGGTCAGGTGCTCCCCACGGCACGGGGGCTGGCCCCGACGCTCCGTTTTGGAGGCCGGCTCCCCAGGCTGGCTCTCCACGAGCTCCAGGGACTCCCTGTAAGCTGGGAACTCGCAGGATGGGGTCCTTCGCCGCAGCATGCTGTTCTCGGAGGGTTTGGTGCGCGAGGCTGCCCCACCATCATCCTCCATGGGAGGATCTATAGAAATGCAGGGCGGGCTCATCTTCTTC
>NW_009633950.1:10371-10645 GCF_000690535.1 Cariama cristata
GCGAGAGGACCGCTGCTTTTCCTCGGCAGAGCCCTCGAAGCTACAGTCCCCATCGCTGATGGAGGGGCAGATCTCGATGGAGTGCCGCCTTTGGTCGTCTGCCCAGCTGGGCTTGTTGAGGAAGCCCTTTGTGTCAATGCTGTAAAACTTCTTCAAGTCCTTCTCCTTGCTGCTGCCCACAGAGAGGCTGGTTGTGCTGCAGTTTTTGAGGGGCACTGGAGACGGGGCCGGGGAGATGAACGGTGAAGTCGAGCGGCTCCCAGCGTCCGAGGGC
>NW_009633950.1:10828-12664 GCF_000690535.1 Cariama cristata
TGGCGTGGTGGGAGGCAGCCGTGGGATGGAGTGGGCTGGGGGTGAAGGTGCTCTGGGGCTGCTTTGCTGATGGTAGCATCTCTCCAGGCTCTGCTTGCAGGCTGTCCTTGCGATCTGGAGTCTGCCCGTCCACAGAGTCTGTTCGAATGGCCTCCTGGAAGGTGAGGAGAGAGAGAGAGAGAGAGAGATGGGGAGAGAGCCCGGGGGTCTGCCAGGCCGGTGGCACTTCCAGTGATGAAACACGGCACGTGGCAGAACGGTTGGTGAGTCTAATGCACCCTGCACCACCCCATCCCTGCCCCATCACGCCAGCCCCCGTCAGAGCCGCCCGGTACAAGAGGATGTGGTTTTGCTAGCGAGCAGACCCAGAGCCTACGTGTACAGGGCTGGTATCTGCTGGGTCTTTCTGCAAGGTCTTGGTCTTGCTCTAGAATCAAATCCTGAGGCAGGGGAACCGTTCCAAAGTGACACAGTGTAGGGCTGACGGCAGGCTTCTCACAGCACTGGTAAAACCGAATTGGGCATCTTCTCTCTACGCTTTAGCTATTCTTTCATAGAATAATACATCCACAAAGACAAAAGTAGGTAAAAAAGGCCTTCCCCTGTGTCACTTGCTGAGACTGGAGTATATTAAAATTTATGGCACCAGAAACATTTTGTGCTAAAAAGGGGAATTCTGCTCTCACCTTCAAGAAAAGAAACCCGCGAGGGAACTGGAAAGGGAGGGAAGGTTCCAGGTGACTATGAAGAAGTTTACCTCTGCAGGTTCTTGGCCCCTCACCTGTCTGCACAGCAGCTTGTTGAGAGTAGGAGATCGAGGGGTGACGTGGGGGGGGAAGATCTTCCAGCGGTGGCGGCCTTCGTGGCTGGGAGAACGGACTGCCAGCTGGAGGGACTCCGACGGGACTCTCAGAGAGGAACATGTTCCCACAGGCTGGGAGTGGATGGAGGTGATGGACCCTAGGAAATAGTGCGAGAGCAGTCACCACCACGGCTGGCAAGGGGGCTGTGAAGGTTTGAGGCAGAACCGGTGCCCACAGACTCCAGGAGGGGAAACGAAAAGCCTGTCTAGTCTAGCCTGAGCATAAGCCTTGGGCAGTGGCAGGATTAAAAACCAGGTGTCCCTTGTCCTGTCTCCTGCTTTGAACACTAGGCTGTATCTCATCAGGGACGGCAGGGAGGATACAGAGGAAGTCTCTGCAATTCAGCAGCATTGCATTTGGGTCTGCCTGCTCCGGGATATCGCCTGTTACAAACTTTATGCTCATAACCTCTGTTTTCTGTTTCAGGCAACAGGAATGTTCTCTTGCAGCAGCTGCAACACTCAGGGTGGATGGCGGCCACCAGCACCACATAGCAGCAAATGAAGGGCAGGAGGTGAGGCTGCATTTGAAACCCTGCCATTGCCGCTTTCCTGGTAGCATTGCTTTGGGTGGATGTTGCTTGTTTGGAGACCATGGATCGGGGAAGGCTGGTGGCTGTGCTGGATCCTCTGAGCCAGGATGCCTGCGTTGTCTTTGCAGTGCTGCCAGGGATGGGCTTGCAACCTCACGCTGCTCTTCCACAGTGAGGCACGGGCAGCCCTGCTCAGCTCCCTGGGAGCCGCCAGAGCTCGACTTACAGGTCTGACCCACAGCCTCCTACAGCCCGTGGGCACCCTGCCACAGGCTTGGAATGAATGGAGAGCAGCCCTCAGGAGAAGGACCTGGGGCTGTTGGTTGATGAGAAGCTCACAATGACCCAGCAATGTGTGCTGGCAGCCCAGAAAGCCAACCGTGTCCTGGGCTGCATCCAAAGCAGCGTGGCCAGCAGGTCGAGGGGGGGGATTCTGCACCT
>NW_009633950.1:13053-49945 GCF_000690535.1 Cariama cristata
CCATCCCTGGAAGTGTTCAAGGCCAGGCTGGATGGGGCTGTGATCAATCTGGTCTGGTGGGAGGGGTCCCTGCCCGTGGCAGGGGGGTTGGAACCAGATGGTCTTTAAGGTCCCATCCAATCCAAACCATGCTATGATTTTACAACTTCTCTGGGAGCAGACGCTGCTGGCATGCACAGGGCAGTTTTCTCATCCACCACAGCTGAAACACCAGGACCACCGTCTGTCCATGAGGCAGACCTTGGCTGACCATGGTCCGATGGTCATGGAGACTGCTTCAGGTGCTTTGACAGTCCCTGAGCTCATTTATCAGGCAGGAATCACTCTCTTCCTGAAGGCTCCTAGTCCCCTGGCTGAGTCTAAAGGCAAATCCTCCTTCCCAGCCCCTTTGTGGTGCTGCTTTACTGCAGTTCTGCATTGTTTGAAAGATCTTTTGCTTTTTTATTTTTTTTGGCTGCAGGATTTATTGTCCTCATTAGTTTGAAACCCAACGTCTGTTTCTACATTGCTGCTCCATGTTAAAAACACAGCTATCCATCACTTCAAGAGATCTCGCCCAGAGGTCAGGGAACTTGAACCTATGACAAAAGCCATCCAGAGAGATTGCAGTTGCATTTCAGAAAGAGATTTGTTGTTGGGAAGAAAGAAAAGTTAGTGTTTAATCATTTTTCTTTCAGAGCTTTTCTCCAGAACACCACGGAAAGAGCAGAGCGGTGAGCTTCCCACTCCCCCACCCCACCCCACTTCTCCCCAGTTCTTTTTCAGGCTCTCCTACAGCCACAGTTTCAGATGAGTTTTTGCCGTTCATGTGCTAATCCAGGCTTTACAAAATATGTTTTATGATGCAGAAAAACTTTGTCATAAAATCTGTCACAAACATGGTAATAAAATCAAAACCCTATGCTCTCCTCCCTGTCCTCAGTTGGAATTTCCTTCTGTTGGAAACTTTCCATCTAGCTCTCGTATAGGAAACCAAAACCTCCTCCAAACTGCATACTCAGGAACACTGAATATCTCTGGATTTGTATATTTTGTCTCTTGTTTTTCTAGTAAATCAGGAAACTGCATCTAAGACCAAAATAACACAGGATCTGGACGTCTCACAATATTTTCACTGTGTAGTCACCGAAGTATTGGAAGAAGACCAGACATCCTTAACTGACATTGAGAAGGCCATGAAAGCACAAATGCTAATGTGGCTCTCTATGCGCTCAGGTTTACCTGCACGCAGTGTATGGGCCTGGGACTTAAATCAGAGTTTGGTCAGCTCAGAAGCAACACAGCTCTGGGTGATGAGCCCCGGTCATATCCATCGCTCAAGTGCTCTTGGTGAGAAATTTGGGAAACATGAGAAAATTCTTGGTTAGTTCTGCCCACCCCTGCCAACATCACAGCAGTTTTATACTGGTATAAATCCTGATTTACACCCACTACAGAGATGAAAAACCATCCCCAGTAATCCAGCCATGAAACTCAACCTCTGTTTTCTTTGCTTAGCAAAGAATTTGCAGGTGAAATAATAATAAATACTGAGCAGAGAACATGAACTGGTATCCAGAGAGTTTGAACAAATATAGAGCTAATTCAGCCAAGGAAATCAGAGCAGACCTTGCCAGCCCCACCAGGGTTTGCAAACCCACTACTCATCTGTCCAAGCAGTTCTTGCATTTCAAACAATGTTGCATCAAAGGAAACCAGGCTGGGAAGTTCTTGGGAGCCACTCAAGAAGCACATGTGCTTTTAGGGAGGCAGACATTTTCTTTCTTATTGATTTCCACTTCGAACCAACTCACACAATAAAAGAGAGAGAAAGGCATTTTAGGGGAAATGTATTTGGATGCAGTTGGGTAAATGTATACTCCAGGGCTCTGTGGAGCTCGTGATTCCCTGACTGCAGGGTCTCTCCACAAGGTTCGTTATAAGGCCAGGCTAGGGAGGCACTGGAGAGTGTTTTCTAATCTTTATGCTCCCAAAGAAACTCCTGCATCGCTGAACTCAGTGTACCCTGCTAAAAAGATACTGCTCTGAGACTGAAGACTGCCTGAAACAATAGCTGTAAAGGAGCTCTGTCAGGAAGTAATACTAACTCCAGCTCTTATTCATGTTGATTTTATTGATTCGTAGTCACGATGTCAGGGCTGATCACTTCAGAAGAAATGTGCAGCTCGTTCCCTTTTCCTCAGCTAACAGCCTGTCCTCTGACACTGCTTGGGAGCCCCACTTCTCCCCAAACACCCGAGCCGCCAGCTTTCTCCTGAGAAAATGCCGTGACATGATGAAAACGCAAAATTGTGCAGTGTGTGGGGAACTGCAATCCTGCTGAGGGTACCAAATCGAAGCAAGCAAGCCAGCCTTGGCTCAGCTCACATTTGGCGCAGGTTGCTTCCTCCCCATCTAACCATCACACGTACCTGCTGCCCCATGGTTTTGGCTACGAGAAGGAAGGGAAAACTCCGCAAGCAGTTACCTCTTTGGGATTTGCAGGGATACGTTTCCAACTCCACCTCGTGAAGGGGGAAAGGGGCTTTCGCTGGCATCACTGGCCGGAACATGTAGCTGTCGTTGGGCAAGGAGTGCATGCGGGAAACGGAGATCTTGCGGACCGTCAGCAGGTTTTGAGAGTCCTGTGGCCTCAGAGAGGCTGCGCCACCCTGCAAAGCAACGAGACAGGGAGATGGGATCATTCAGCATCTTGGTAGTGAATTTACAGAGATCTCCTTCTAGTCTGCTTTTTGTTTTAAAACCTTGTGCAGATGTTCCTCTTGGCATCTTACAGAGAGTTTGCAGCCCTGGTGACTGCAATGGGATACCCAAGCTATGCCGTGCTAGCTGAGTCAAGAGCTCAAGTTGCGGCTAGAGTAAAATGAGGCATCAATGACCCACCACTAAGCCAACTCTTGGACACCGCAGAGAAAAAGTAAGGACCAGGAAAATGGGGCCCACCCTCTAAACACATGAGAAAGCCAGCATTTCTCACACTGTTCCTCTCTGATTTTCCCAGGGATGCTTTCTGCCTGGCCTGGGTGGTGATGCCCTTCTCCTTAAAGCTACTCTGGGACAGAGAGGCAAAACGGGCCGGTCCTCAGCCCCGGTGACCGAGGGTACCAAGTGTTTCTGGAAATTCATGGATTATCTCCCCAAAACACACATACAGGCAGACATTTAAACAGACACATTAACACCACTGTGAACCCTGTGGCCTCTCTCCTACAACATGGAGCATTCTGGGCACCACTGACCCCAGAAGAAGACCGCCACATGGCAGGAAGCAGAAGGAAGGAGAAGACATCATGGCAGCACATATGTGGGTGTAGAGCCTGTTCGGGGGTAGAAAAGGGATTTCTCTGTATTTGCTCTCATTGTGAAACAGGTCTGGTTGGAAGTGCCCTGGCAGAGCACATCATAAACCTTAAACTTGACCTCTCACTGCTTCTCTGAGGCCCTCATCACTTTAGGCACCTTATAGCAAAATTATCCTGGGGTTCTGGGAAGCTTTAGGGAGTCAAACGATGTCTCTGCTGTGCTGACGGAGCAGCTGGGAGAGGTGGTGCCACGACTTGGCCAAGTGCTGGGGGAGCGGGTGTCCTTGGAACAGGACCCACAACCTGGCTCCTGGCCTTGAGGTTTTGGTCCTAGACATACTCCCCTCACAATTTACCACGTTACCTAAGTACGACTAATCGCTCTGGTTTTCCTTTAACGTCAGCCTCCCAGTGACTGACTGAAAACATTTTCCCAGCTGCATGTCTTAAATTAAGTGTATTTTGCTTTGCTCTGCTGGGCTGTTTTCCCTCTCTGCTAGCAAAATCTGGGCCCGAGATCCCTTGCTGGATAGTTTGGAGGTCACCAAGGATCTGATTAAATCTGTTTTTTTTCCATACATTTCTGGCTTACAAATTTATTTCCTCAGATCCCTAAAGAGACACATCCCGAGACAAATTACTCAATGCTTTTACCCTGTTGAGCTTGGCTGAGAAGACGGAGGAGGATCAGCAGCAGTTATTTACAGGTAGTTGGCATCCAGCGCCGACTGCTGCCTTGCCCAGCAGCCCTCCGGGTGCAACCCAGGTCTTCTGGTCTGATATATGGATGCATCAGCAGCGTGGCTGTGCCAGTTGGCCTCTGGCCATCACAGCTAATAAGCTAAATCAGCATCGCAACACCTGAGCTGAAGGCAGGCGGGCGATTGTTAACACCCCGGCGCCACACAGAGAACAAAAGGTCTTGCTCCACTTTCTCAGTAGCCTAACAGAAGGCTCACAGTATCTGCCTATTACATCTCGGTTCCTCTTTACAGGATCTTGTATCGGTTGTGTCTGGCTGGGACAAATGAACAGAAATCCCTTCTTGACATTAACAACTGCAATTTTTAAGGTTTCATCTACTGAGACCCAATTGAGTTAGGGATGCAAATTCCAAATGGCTTCAAAGCCACTGTAATAAGTACTCGAAATACAAAGCACGGATCAGAAGCTTGTTGGCTCACACCTGGTGAGCTGCTCTTAACAGCTAAGAAGGTTTGGAGACAGACCACCGCTGGCACCGCTGCTCCTCCTCTTTGGTGGGAAACACCTGATGCACTCGTAAGCCTCATCCCATGCCCTGGAAATAAATGTGGCTCCTTCAAAAGCCACGAAAGCCCAACCTAGACCAGTGCTGCTGAGACTGCGTATGGTGAACCCTGCCTGCAGCCATCCTGAGGGCTCGGGAGGATCCCAGGCATCTGATAGAGATGCGCAAGGTGGGAGCCTGCTCTGATTTTGCTCTGGTGCAGAGGGAGCTTGAGAGGAAACAAACCTGCAAATACCTCCACAGGACATGACCCTTCCTGGGTGATTAAAGGGCCAGAAGATACTCTAAGCAAAGGTGACTGGCAGGATACTCTGGAAGAGGGAACACTGCAATTTCTCAGAGGCCTGGAGCCAAAAGCCTACAAGCAAGCCATGGGCAAAATTCCCAGAGGAAGGGCTCCTCCTGATTCCTCTCTGGAGGTGTGTGTCTCCAGCACTGCGAGCGAGCACAGCCATTTCCCACAGCCTCGGCGGTGGGAAGGCAGGGGCAGAACAAGGGCAGGAGGTAACTCCCTGCCTGTGCCTGCCAACTCTGGTGGCATCCAGGGTTGTACTGTTGGTCCCTGTAGAAGTAATATGCTCCCAACTCTGCCAGAAGAAAACCAGGACCCCTTACAGTTGCAATTACAAAGTCCCAAATTTTGCCTGTCTCTGAAAGATGCCTTCCCCGTGATCTCCCTTTGAGCCTCCGCAGCTTCCAGGTGGCCAAGCTAATGGACACCCCGCAGAGCTAAGGACTTCCTTGAGGATGATACCTTCACATCACTCATCTTGCACAAGGAAAACCACTTGGTCATCAAGAGCTTCATCTGAGCCCAGAATTTGCTTGGAGATGCTGTAAGATACTGGCCACTAGAAGGTACCTTGATAGTTATGACAGAGGTCAGGTGATAAAGGGGAAAATGGCCCAAGTCTAAAGCAGATTAATTCTGGATGGCCACTGCAAGTTCTCTGAGGACAGCAAATGTGCTCCCCATCGCAGCATGTGCACCTTCATCGCCAACTGTTGCTCGCACGTTCTCGTGCCCACCGGAAGACTTCTGGAGCTCATTCACCTCACAGAGGGCACTGTGCTGCAGCAGGGCAAACCATGCAATATCCTTACGTGATGTGACCTGGGCACTGCTTCGTGGTGTGATCGGGAGGGACGGAGCAGAGAGGGTGACAGCCCTTCTGGTCTGCTGGGCAGATGGTCCCCAGAGCATCTCCTGAATCCACAGCTCTGGTGCCTCCTGAAAGCCTAACGTGTTGATCTACTTATGCCTTTGTTTCTTCAATACTGTATCATAAACAAGTTCTTCTAGTAACAGTAAGAAAATCAAACTGGGCTGTGTTTTCTCCACAAAGAAAAGACTCTGCCTGCCTCCAGCTCTCGATACATCGTTTGAAGACAGACTGCTCACACATCACATCGCACACAAAATGCAAGACTTTCTTTGGCTAAAAAGAGTATTTCATTTGTGTCCCACACAAGGCTGCTGGCAGAGTCGGCTGGGACACGTTGTTTGCCCAGCTCCTGCACAAGCAAAGGCAGCACGAAGGACAGAAAATGGAAACGACTGTTGTGGCTGTGAAGCGACAGGTTTAGGACAATTCAGACACCACCGCTAGCCACACAGCACCAAAGCACAACGCCACGACGCAGAAGCAACGGCGCGACATCATTCACCTCAACATCGTGGCCTGGGGCTTTGTGGGAAGGTGTCAGGACATGGTGGGAAACAGAGCAGAAGGACGGGATTTCCATCATGGGAGTCTCTGCCCCCTCCAGCGTGTCTGAGTCTGGGATGGCTAAAGACACATTTTCACAGCTCAGCGCCTCCTTCAAATTGGGGAGATAAAAAGCATCAGTAGCAGAGCAAGACTGGGTCTTAACGCTCGAATGCATTTGCCCCATGGCATATTCTAGTTGCCCCATTCATCCAGAGCAGGAAGGAAGAGAAAAGCCAATGTGGGCTGCAAAAACTGTCATAAATGGCAAGAAAAATACAGAGCATCTTGCAACACCATCCAGGGTGCCCATGCCACCATGAGTGGCAGGATTAGTCATACGGAGCCCTACGTATTTAACCTCTTCAGTGCAGCTAGCAGGGAGTGCAGGACTGAGCTGCCAGCCATCCATTCCCATCACAGTGTCTCTGCCTCATTACTGGGCAGGGGAGGGGGAGCCCTGCCCTGCAAACCCTCACTGGCATTCCAGCAATCTCATCCGCAGGGGAAATCTGTGGTGAGCTCCCTGCTCATGCTGACCTCCCTCTGGGGAGCATCACCTCTCACTACGGAGCTTCTAGGGCTAAGAGGAGGCTCTGCATGGCTCCTGATGTGCTCGAGAGGTGTTGGAAGATGAGGAAAACCCAATGAGAATGAACTCAGTTTGCAATCATAGCCTATGTGAAGGGATGTGCCCTCTCTTTCCCCAGTGAGAAAAGCAATCTGGGTGTTCATGGTGCATTTTCCCGCAGAAATGTCTATTAGGAATTACATTGAAATAGCGAATTCCCCATTGCTGTGTAACTAAATTTCTTTTTACTTGACTTAATAGAGTCTGATAGATTTTACAAAAATCTAATTTAATGTAATTTAATCTCAAATACCCCATTGGTTTTGCAGTAGATTTATTTGTGATCATGGTGACAAAGCAATTTCGCATTCACTCTTAATCATATGCTGCTGACATGGGATGACACAATTATCTCATGCCCCTCCTTACCCCCCTGACTTCAGATTGCCCTATTTTTCTAGAGGACTAATAGAAATCAGAGAGCAGGTAGTGTCTAGAAAATCGACCCAGGAACCTCCAGCTTCTTGCTGAGGGGCTCAGACAATTCCCAGGGTCCAAGTCAGCCACGCCCTAAGCAGAGCATGAGCCAGTGGGAAGCTGCATGCGTACACCAGTGCCAGACATGCCCTCCTGAGCTGCACACTATGATTTGCTTGAGGCTCCTCTGGAAATCCCAAAGGAGGATTCAAAAGAACCTGAGCAGTATGTCTGTGTCTATGCGAAGGGAATTTATGCCATCCCTTGCTGTATGTGTCAGGGTTGACAGTGCCAGCATTCCCAGGGCTTTACGAGATTGGTCCCTGGTGCTGCTGCCCATGCTAAAATGACAAGGACCGATGTGTTGGCTGGGAGAGCAGGTCAGGGACCTGTGGCTATTACAGTTCTGAACTTAAAATTCACAAGCTTTGAATGAACTGGAAATGACAAGAGATGGACTTTCAGCTCTCCCCCAGAACAACGGTCAGGACAGCATTAGCCCTGGAGAATGCGTTTCAAGCAGCCTTCCACCTCAGGAAGCCCTCCTGAGATGACTCAGGCTGTAGAGGTGTTGGTGACATCACTGCCGTAGGCAGACCTCGGAAAGCTGCCTTCCTCCCACACTGCCTTGTCTCCTGCCTCTTTAGCTCTGTGTCACTTGGGATCTGACTGCCTGATGATCAGACAACAGTGAGTGGTGAGAACCGCCCCCTCCCTACCCTGAGCACAAGAAGAGCAGATGCTTTGTGTGAACCGTTACCAGGGCTTGGTGCTTCACCTGCACTGCTGAATCTGACTTCACCGTCTCCTGACTTCTGTAGGGTGCTCTGCTCCCTGGGGCCACTGCACCTCCTCTGCTCCCACTGGTGACTGAGCTGCTTGTTCCTCTGGACATCTCTAACTCAATCTCAGCATCCATCTCGGCATCCTCCTTGGCCTCCTTGTTGCTCTCCTCCAAGTGCTTCATCAGCACTGCCACCACCACGTTGACTAGGACAAACTGTGCGATGAGGACGAAGGTGACGAAGTAGACAGGAGAGATAACAGGCAGGTAACTGAGGCAGTGCTTGTCTTCCCGAGTGCATTCCCGGAGAGTGTCCTGCAACAGAGAGGGAGAAGTGAGGGATTAATAAGGGCTGGGGCTCTGCTTGGGCTCCAAACACAGAAACATCAAAGGTAGCCTGCTGAGGATTGAAATGCATATAATAACACATCCCAGACACAATGGCTTATAGGTACAACTAAAATGGATAGAAGAAAATACAGACACCATGAATTACATCATCAACAAAGAGGAGGATTGTGTTATGTCCCACAGGCACAGGGCACAGAGTACATGGTTACTCCTCTCCGCCACAAGAACTGGCATAAGTTTCCTGAAGGGTTATATATTTGTTAAACAGAATGAAGTTTCAGGTTGAGTGAGACTTAGGACAAATTATTGCTTGAAAATACACTTGGCTTTTAAACGGGAAAGTTTAAGTTTGATGTTTTAAAAGGAAACCTTTTTTGTTTTCACACAAGAGTTGCCTAAATTTGTTTGAAATCTGTATCTATATATCTACAGAGAGAAGAAAGTACCCAGACAGAGATTGCACACACCTTCATGATACCATTCCAGTTGTCCCCCGTTGACACCCTGAAGAGGGTGAGAAAGGCCATGCCGAAGTTGGTGAAAGTTGCGTGCCGGCTCAGACCTTCGCAAGGATTTTCTTCACTGCAGTCTGCAGGAGAGAGAAGCAGAAGCACGTCAGCGAAGCCATGTTTGCCAGTGCTTACTGAGAGTAGCCCCCCAAACCTAGAAGTAAGACCCTGAGATATGTCACACTGATACATGGCATCAGGGAGGGCTGCTAAGGGGTGATCTCATGGTGGCCTGCAACTACTGAAGGGCAGCTGCAGAGATCATGTGGCCAAACTCTTCTTGCTGGAGGCAGATGATATAATGGACAGCAACACACTGTGGCTTAGGAGGTCCACGTTGGACCTTAGGAAAGTTGTTCTCATCTGGAGGGCCCAGCAGCCCTGGGACAGGTCACCAGAGAGGTAGGGGAGCTCTGTCATTGGAAGTTTTCAAGATTTGGCTGGACAAAGTCACAGCTACTCTGAGCTACTGATGGGGCTTCAAGTGGGAGGCTGCGTGAGGGCCTCCAGAGGTCTCTTCCACCGACAATTCTGTGATTCTCTCGACTTTACCCCAACAGGCAGAGCCAACATAGAGAGATCTAGAAGGAGGTGGAAACAAGCAGACTTGCCGGGCTGTCTCAACAAATACTACTCTGCAGTATCCTTTCTCTGTTATCCTCTTGAGTATGTCCTTGTCTTGATTATTTTTTACAGGGTACATCTACCATGAGGGATATTTCACTGAGATAAAGTGGAGCAATTTGGCATTTTTTTCCTCTGAGAATTAATATACTAATGAATGTAAATTGAACATACGAAATACCCCTCTTTCCATAAAACACAGGCTCATTAAATATTCATTACGACAGGCAGCAATGTCTCTTGCTAGGGCATTTCACTATTAGGTATTTATTTTAGAGGCAAATAGGAAGGAAAACCAAAAAAAGGAAAAAACCCAACAACCCCAAATGACCAGTCTTGGGGGACCAAGTGCTGATGGTTCTTGTGGCTGACAGGGACCACCAGCGATCAAGAAAAAGAAATGAAAGTATTTCCCAGTTAAATTGGGATGGGAAGCAGTGTGCTGCCTGCCTGCAGCTTGCCCCAGACAAAATCAGGGCTTTCTCAGTCTCCAACCACATGCTGTGGTTATCTGGGAACTGGCATTGGCGAGGTGTGTGTGTGGAAACACAAAAAGGATTCAGAGCAGCAGAAGATGCCTTGGTGAATAAGACATTTTTCACCTTTGTGGCTGAACAAATACATATCTATATATCTAGATATGTAATATAAACCCCACAGTATTTCATTTGGGGTGGATGCAGAACTAATTTTTTTCCAGAATTTGTTGGAGACTGAAAAATAATTTGTCTTTCGTTGAAAGAAATATTCTGCTTTCAGGCATTTGTAATCTGAGCTGAGGGCTGGTCTCATAAAGGGGATTAATGACAGCCATAAAACCACCACGGAGGAAAGGCCCTTCTGATGCTCTTGAAGCCCAAATTGGGATGCAAACATTCAGAAGGCAGACACATCTCCTTCGAACAGCATGTTTAAAGGCAGTGACTGCTTTGGCCTGGCTAAGCTGGGCAAGGTAGGGCTATAGTGTTTTCTCTCTGACTCCACCTGATTTTCTTTTTAGTGGTGGACACATTCATGATCAGCTCCGCAGTATCCTCAAGCCGGAGGAATAAATGATGCTGGACAATCAGGAACCAGTGGATGCTCCCTGATTTATGTAGAAAGGGGGAAGTGATGCTGAGAAGAACAACAGACAGACAAGACTTGGGCAGCTGGAAGAGCAATGTTAGCCAAGTGAAGAAAACTAATGGAGTGTGGTGGTAGCTCCGAGGAGGGACATGTTTATGGTGGCATCTCTCCAGCACGAATCTGACTACCATCCAGCTTTGCAGACTCATGCTCTGTCTTAAGTAGCAAACTTCCATCTTTGTGAACATATCCATGCTGGACAATTATATTTAAACAGTAAATAGTTCCTCTACAGCCAAGGGTGGTGTCAGACAAATCTCTAAATGTGTGTGCGTGTGCACGTTAGACAGGTTCTGTATTACATCCTCATGTGTCATCAGTGACCCTGAGATCAAGAGAAAACTTTAATCTTCAGACCGTGAGCTGTGAAGCTAGGGAAGGCCCAAGAATGAGAGAGAGAAGAAAGGAAACAGCTAGATATCAAATAAACAACCGGATGAAATAAATTGTGTCAGGCACATTACTCACCTAGCTTGCCAAACAATTCCACTCCCAGGGCAGCATAGATAAAAAACAGGAGCATAAAAAGTAGGCCAAGGTTCCCTACCTACACAAGGAGAAAGCAGAACAAGGGTCAGGCAAGTTGAGGCCGTGAATTAAATTGTTCCATCACATTTTAAACACAAGCAAAAGAGGGACTGGTGGCCAGAGGCTAATGATCATCTCCTCTGGCTTCCAACACCCTGGTCCCCTTTCACAGTTCTGCTTTGATAGACCCGGAGAAGTCTCCCATGTGGGGTAAGGAGCAGATACTCCCACATGCAAAGCAGTCTTTGTGGCTGGTGCCTCTCCATCACCTTTCCACTTACCCAGGATGCTGCCTTCATCTGTAATTTGTCCAACCTGTAGCTGTAGCCTCAGCGGCACTTAGCACTGCACTGCACTGCAGTGGTAGTTTAAGTAAGTGACTTGGTGCTCTGGTTTGAGTTTTAAGGGCCTTTCCCTTCTGTTTGCCAGGTCTGAGACTCTAAGCATAAAGGCTGAGGGTTTCAAGACTGTGACATTAACAAGACATGTCTCGAGCCTCAAGAGGAATTGCCTGGTTTTCAAAGGTTTAATGACCCAGAGGGTTTTCAGAAAAGGAACGTATGCTCCAGTAAGATGTAAAGCTCTCCTAGCCTTGCCACTTCACCGATATTTCTCAACAGCAACTACCTGAATTTTAGCTTTCAGTGTCTCAAAAGAAAAGCTTTATTCCATATACCAACACTTAAATGCAGGCACCTTGCAGTTCAAACACTGCATGGTGTGCTACTATTGGGTATTAACAGCCCTGCAAGGTGGCTGAAGGGGATGGTAACAGAAGTGCAATGATACTAAAGGGAACACAAAGGTTCTTAATAACGTTGGCATTACAGTTACCTGCACTGCAGTGAATCACTACGTGGGGTCTAAGCCTTTAAAACATCTCAAAGAGCAGATTTTTTTTTTTGTGATTCAGGCAGAGAACATGAAGGGCAGAGTAACCTGACCAGCTAACCACCTGTATTTTACCTGCAACCAACTCTGGTCACATTTACCTTTCCTGCCACTTTTAAGTGCCTTGTGTCTATTGGCTTGTAACAGAGACAGAGCAATTGAGTTCTCCAATTAGACATGGTGTCACAAGCATGATTTTATCTCTAAATAAAAATGAACTAGGTGGTGATTCAGGCAGTCAGGCTGAGGGATTCATGATCTCCAAGGTATCTTCTAGCGAACTGGTCAGTTTGAGAGCGCTTTCTCCTGTGAGGTGGTACAGCCACGGTGTTGCTGGGTATTTTGACCATGCTGCTTAATTTCATTAGAAAGGTTATCAGTATGATACCTGTTATCATAAAATTAACACAGCTATCACTTATGAAGTAGCGGGTTTTTGTATTAAAAAAATGGGAATAGTGAAATCACCCAATGGAGACTGTAACTGCTATAAAGCCTAAACGGGCTACTATGCATAGAGCTTTGGAATCCCACTAACATAATTACCATACTCCAGGGAATAATAGAGATAATACAGTGATGTGGATGGCTGGTCTGGATTATTTCATCTGCATGTACTGTCTTCTGGAATAGTGTTTCCTGACTCATGTCTGCTAGACCACCGATGGTTTGCAAGACATTAGAAGGCAGTCTGCAAAATGACTGCAAATTAGAAACCACTAGAAAACAGTCATATGCGCAAATGCACACACACACACTGCTGGGGAGGCAAATGAGCAAATAATTAAAGGCAAGGAAAATAAAAGTGATAAACAAGTTTTCTAGGTTGAGTGTATACTAAAGCCTGATGTTGTAGCACTGCAGAAGAGGGTCTTGGATTTTTTTCAAAGAAGCCTATAAGCTGAATATTTTACTGCTATTTTAATGCCTAATAAATCAGCCTGCAAACTTTTGGCATTGATGAAATTCCAAACAATTTAGACTGACATCAAAGTTATTACCAGGTTATCAGTCAAAACTACTATTTATCTCTCAACATGCAAAGCATGTTATGAGCTGACATTCACCCATAAACAATTTGCTTGCTATCTAGTGTGCATTTGTAAAAGCTTCTGTGTTTAAGATCGTGACTAATTACATTACTGAACCAATGCATCTCCTAACATGTCCTTCAGAGACCAGTTTACACTCGTGGGTTTGCTTTATAGGCTCAAGGCATCACAGCCATAGGTATACTCTAAAAATGCTAAAAGAGGCATGTTTGCTAACGTGGTGTTTGCTGGTGTCTAAGGTTGCATCTGCCCTGGGCTGAGAGCAGACACATGGGCAGTTCCAAAGCTCAGCTGATGCACAGGATCTCTTGGGAAGTGACTGAACATCTGGCTCTGATTTGGAAACATGGGTATGTGAAAGACAGATGTAGGAGACAGCAGCAAGCAAAAGATCCTGGGACGGGTGATGGGACCACCTTCACTGTTAAACGCCATCCCACCCTGTATCTAGATATCCAGAGCTGCTCCCCATGTGCACAACAACCACCTGCTGCCCTGACCACCCCCTGCAGACGTAGCGTCCACATAGATATGTGCAGGCAGTTGGTGGTTCCTGAGGTCGGAGAGGGCAGCCCACAAACACCTGATGCTCACGAGAATGTGGCTGAGCAAAATGGCTCACCTCTTGCTTAGGTGCTTCAGCAAAACTGCTTGGTCTATTTGTGTAGCATCTCGCTGTACTGAATCAGTACAAGTCAGTGCCAGACTTAACATTTTGTCAGTGCTAGCCCATGGCTCTCTGGTACATGTGCCTCAGGAAAGGAAAGGAAGGTCCTCTTCAGCCCATGGCCTTCACCAAGGCCTGAGCACAGAGAAGGACCCAAGGCATGTTCTCAGAGATGGGCTGAGGTGCCGGCAGCGAGGTCAGCCAGCGGCTGCTGAGTGGCAGAGAAGGCAGGCTGTATGTGTGCCTGTGACCTTGATTGAGTCATTCCTCTCCTGTAACTCAGTGTACTCATTTGTGATACCCTTGTGGATAGGTAATTAATGTCTCTAAAGCACTTTGAGATCTACTGAGACCAGAGAAGAAAAAGATCATGCATGAATTATGCTGCTGAGAGGAACAGGACGGGGCAGGAGCACATCCAGGCACTTTTCTTCAGCAGCCAAAGGCTGGGATGCCTGTGCTTAACTCTTCGCCAGGGACAGAGATCCAGCTCTGGTCAGCAACCTCAACTTTGGCAGCCAGTCACTCAAGCAGGCTCTGAGAAGTGGTTCTGCTCTAGCAGCACTGAGCCGGTCAGCCCATGCTCTGTTTATCCATCAAACTCCCTGTGACTTGGGCCGGTGCCTTTGGCTGGGCAGTGAAAACTACAGATAACCCTTCTCTCTGGCAGGCAGGGGCTATCCATCATTTGCTGTGGCTCCAGTGTTGAGGGGAGGCTGTGGCCTGTAGGGAGTGAAGAAGAGATGAAGAACATCTTGGGGATGTTCTTGGTGCCCTGAAGTACCTCAGGGAAGCCACAAGAGAAGACAGGAGACACTGATGAGTATCTATGATTCCTCCTGGACCTTCACTTTCTGGCATATTGGCTGTCATATACTGCTGGCAAAAGTGTCTGTGTGCCTGGGACAGAAGGATGCTGTGGGGAGAGAGGCAGAGCCCTCTATCCCACTCATAGGAGTAAGGAGGACCTGTATGTGGAGCTATCACCCTTCACTAGAGTTCATTCCAGCTGGATCTGTGATCTACCATTGCAAAAGCCCTGGAATAACCCTGCTCAGTGGCAAGGAAAGCCATTCTCCTCTCCACACACCCAGCAAAACCCTTCTCTCACTGCCCCTGCACGGCCTGGGGAGGCTGTCTCTGCTTCACACTGGCAGACATCACTGCTATTACTTTTTTGCCTCCTCCTGAGACTGTAACAGTTAAACACCACTGCATATCCCATCAGAGTTCAACCTCTGACCTACGCCACTAAGTAAAAAGCCCCATCTGCAGGAAGATAGAGCAACTATGCCAGGTGGTGTTCGCTTGACAGGCAAATGTGTTGCACGGACCATGTACAACAGGACACCAGCCACCTGGGCACTATCACTCCTCTGTTGCACTGTCAGCTGTCTGATCCTACCCAAATCCCTCTAGATCCCGCTGGCCTCTGCTCTCCCTGCTCTGGAAGAGGCACTGGTGAAATACGTGTCTTCTGCTGCCCGACTCCTGCCATGGCTGGCTGAAGCACAATACAGTTTCTCTTGTGCCTCTTCCTGCTCTGACATCAATTATTTCTGCATCACTGGCCCACACCTTGGCATTTCAGTTGTCCATGCAGGCAACACACACAGCTCCCTGGGATACCTGTCAAGAGCAATTTCTCATAAAACTAAGCCCCTGCCAATCTCTTCCAAGGACATGAGTCCTCCTCATCTCCCTTCCAGCACTCTCCAGCCAAAGCAATAATCCTGGCAGCAGGAAAACACAGGTTAATTTATGCACTAGACCCAAGAGAAAATGGACATGTTTGCTTGGAAAACAGAGGCCATCTGTGTGAATTCCAGGACTAGTGGAAAGGGCGAGACAGACAACTTGGGAGGCTAAAGTCATCTCACTGGCGTGTCCAAAAGGCCACTAGCTGAACTGGAGGAGCTCCCCTTTCTATGTATCCACTCAGGTCAGTCTGAATTTCCAGAAGAGGAGACTAAGCCTGTACTGTGACAACTTCAATTTTGGATCAAAACGCTGACATTCCCCCAAGTCTAGGGATAGTTGGTTCTCTAAATGTTACTCTCTAAGTGTTACTATATCTGCTGCTGAATAAAAACAAACAGCAAGCTGATGAAAATCACCCAAAAGGTAAAGAAAAAAGTGTACTGCAATGACAATAACCTTGTCATCGTAAGCCCATAAATGGACATTCTACATACACCAGACAAAGAATTTCCTCCAAAACCTTAATGAATAAACATCAAATTAATTTTTCTTGTCACTTAACAGACATATTCAATGAGGATTTTCCAGCTGTGGTTTTAGGCTGCTAAATTAATTGGGGTAGGAACTCTTGCCCTGCCTTTGAAATGAAAGTTGTAGCTTTATGAAGAGTGACTGTTGTCAGAGAGGTCTTCCCAAACTTCCTTTCTCATTTTCTGAATTTCACTGGAAGACAAAATGGCTTTTTTATCTGCACAAGATCTGCTTGGATTATTCCTGGGGATTTCCTTTAAAAGAGACTTCGGTTTGACTGTAAACTGCAAAAACACTCCAAGGAAACAAAAAGCCTGGCCTGCAGCCACGTTATTGTTTGGGGGAGAGAGAAACCAAGGAGAGAGAGAAAATATGCTCTGTAATCACAATGCTTTTGAAAGAGAAAAAATAGACACAAATCAAATGCTTTCCTGACATGCCAAAACAGGGGTCAGGTTGGTAAATTCCATACTTTAGTCTCGGCCAAAATCCTTCACTGAAAAGGAAATCTGAATACCAAAGGGCAAATGTCTCAGATTAGAAACATCTTTATGGCAGTAATGAAAAGTAAATGGGTCTTTCCAAGAAAAAGAAATTCCCCTTGCTTTCCAGTTCATTTTGAATAGATCATGGGCTTCTTTTTATGTAGTAAGCAATTCATGGGGGTATATTTGGGTAATTACATTTACCAGTTCTATTGATTCTCATATGGCCACTCATACTCTGGAAGAGATGTCTACACGGTGTCTGCTTTTGGCCAAGCCACAGCGCTATCATCCTGCCTTTGAGATGTGATCCCTCCACAGACAGCTGAAGCAGATCAAGATGTAACTGCCCATCATGGCACATTGCCATCTCCCTGTGCCTATGGAGCTGGGGCTGGGAGAGGGGAGGCTTGACTCTCCCAGTCCATCCCAGGACACACTACACTGCCTTTTACACAGAATGGAGCGGGCTCACTCATAAAGCTCCTTCCAGCGACTCAGCTGTGGCATGTTTTGGAGGGGTTGCAAACTAAGGACTTGTCTGACCGTGCTTGTGCATCCTAAAAGTGCTGCTTCTGATTTGCCAGCTCAGAGAAGGCGGCTGCAGAGCTCCTCTGGTTCATTCTTGATGGCCTGGCACCTCATTTCTGGGTAAAGCGTGGCAGTAAATGTTTCCAGTACTGTCTGGTGGGATACAGGATCCTGGTGATATATGAAATTGGAATGTGTAAGCAGCTGAGCTGACTCTAAAGACTGAAAAATTAGGACTCAGACCATCAAACCCACAAACTAGAACACAGCTTAAATAGCATAAGATTTTAAAAACAAAGGAACTCTAAACTTCCTGGAATTCTTCTGATGTGCTTTAGATCTTTTTAAGGGAGGAGTGCAAGTCAGCAAAAAGTTTCTTCCCTTGTTTTTTCAAATAAATGGATCCATTAAAAGTGGTCCCAGGAACTGAGCATTTGAATCCTATCAAATATCATTCAGACTGCCAGCATCATTGTTCCTCTTGCAGCTCATGAGAACATGGTGATTCGAGACCCCACTTCAAGCTTTTAACACTCAGAAATGTCTGCACTATTTGCCTTTTAAAGTCTGCAGCTCCTCTGTCAATAGGTATCAATAAACATAGTTGCTCCTGTCTCACAAAGAAAACTGCTGAGCTGGAAGTTCTCTACTTCCAATGCTTTCATCAACAGCTTTCTCTGTCTATCCCTGTGTGTCCTGAACATGCCAGTGAAATCTGTGTTTTACAAGAGCTCTGCCTACAGCAATTGGCTCTCCGTTAACTATTTTTCCATCATGCTGGTTCTCCCATCTAACGCACACTACGTGAGCAGCATGTGCCATGCAAAACTCTGCTATCAAGGCACTGGTGGCAGCAGAGAAAGGTGATATCCTCCCCAGGTGGCTTCTAGTGACCACCAAACATGGTGGCACAGAGTTGTCCCCAGGCCCGAAAGGCACAGTCCACCAAGGGGAACAAACTGGGCATGGATGAAATCTGGGGGCTTACCTGGGGAAGTGCTTGTACCACTGTGTCCAGGAGAGCTCGCATCCCAGTGGCCATTTTAAGCAGTTTCAGCACTACAATGAGAATCAAATCCTGGTCAGCAGGGCTGGGAAATAGTTCAAGCAAAATCCATAAAGGAAGTCTAGCTTCAGATCTTGTAGGGAGGGTTTACATCTCTCTTGCAGCTATTCACACAGATGGCAAGTTCACTGTATCCTGGCAGGGCCCACAGAACATCTGAACATCCTGACTACTTCCCACACCAATTAATGTTAAGGACATCAGTAAAACAGACCAAAAGCCACAAGAACTCCAGCATGCCCTAGCAGGAAAATGGGAAGAGCATCATCTCAAGCTCTGATCCTCCCTCCTCTACCGCTTCCCACTCTTGTCTGGCAACAGTATAAAAGGTCTGTGATCCCAGGTTTGAATTACAAACCAGTCTAAGATGCCAGCTGAAACACCCATGAAACCCCACTTAGCTTGCCTCTAAATTGACATTTTGCAGCCTCATTGCCTAACTGTTCTCAAGTCAAACTGAAACAGCAGGACTAGAAGGACAAATGGCCAAACCATTTCCTGATGTGTCTGGAGGGATGGCTGGAGACCTACGGTGCAGGCCGTACCTCTTGCTATTCTCAGCACCCGCATGATGCGTATTATTGTGGGATTGATGGGCAGTGCAGCATTCATCTCAATTTCCTCCAGTGTGATTCCCACAATTGATAAGAGAACTATGGCCAAATCCAGCTGATTCCACCTAACAGACAAAGAGGAAGGATTAAAAAAAAAAATAAAATCATACATGGACAGACACCCAAGAGTAGAGAATTATCTGTTAGTAACACATAGAAGCAAATCCCAAATGCCTCTCCCTTCTCCTCTCTGGGCCCATGACCTTCTATGTGGTACAAAATCAACCCACTGCAGCTGGCACAGACAGCCTCTGAGCCACAAGCTACTGCAGGCTGTGAGCGGGAAGCATCCCTGTGTACTTCCCGGTCCCTGTCGTCCCCCTGCTATCCCCTTGGAGCCACTCTCAGGGACAAGATACGAGGCTAGAGGGACCTTTGATGTGATGCAACACAGCTGCTGCTCCCATGTTATGTCACCTCTCTCTTGAATTACTCCAGTTGAGTATCTTTATTGATTTATAGCCTAACACTTGTAGAGGGCCTTCCACACCAGCACTAGAAAGCCAGTAAGATGTGAAGAAACTGAGTGTCTTTCCTACGCAATTTCCCCATAAGTAATATTGCTCATAGCAGCTTCTAACCACTCAGTCAGGATAAATGAAGCAAACAAACTGATCTTGTGGAAAAGTGTCCAATCTTACCCTGCTCCCCAGCAAGTTGCCAGACCACAACATGCTTTCATACACATTTGCTTCTGGCTAAATGTGAGGTAGAGTAAGATCCGTAGGTCTCTGCAGCTGGGATCTGAAGGCAGTGGGGCTGAACACAACTACCTCTTTCTTTGCCAAAGGCTTTACAAAGCCAGCATCTGCCAAAGGACTGGTTTGGACTGCAAAGGAGACTTGTTCTGAGGGACTCTGTCACCTTAGGTTACCAAAAGTACTCGTTTGAGGACTGGATTGATGTCAATAGGTTGTTTCTGACCTCTACGCTGAGTCAGTCAGACTTGGTGGAGAGGCAGATCTTGGGGAAAGAATGTATCTAGAATTTTGTAAGATTTCCCAAATTCCTTCTGCAAAGCAGTACCAGAAGTTCTTAGAATTTTTAGTTCCTACACTATAAAGTTTGCACCTACCGAGAGACAGCCCTTTGCTCTTCCTTGCACACAGCATGTAGTACTATCATCGTGACGCTACATTTACCCAACATCTGGCTTTGAAACTGGGTCAAAACTGCTCTATCCCAAATGAACAGAAGTTTAAAATACTCTCACCTGTCCTTAAAGAACCTTCGAAAACCAAATGCCACCAACTTCAGAACTGCTTCGAACACAAAAACTATGGTGAACACATAGTTGCAGTACTTCAGGGCTTCATCCAGGGACTGAAAAGAGAGACTGCAGTTACACCAGCCCAAACTATCCTTTCCTAGACCCCCTGCGGAGGTATTGGCAGGCACAAGGGTGGCATAGGAACAGAGATGTAAGAAGTAAAGTCATAAGCTTGCAGAGCTCAGTTACAAAACTGCATTAAATCACACAGCAACATTCAAATAAAGGATTAGACACTGATGCAAACAAAAACCTCATAAGCAGTAATACTAGCTGTGCTAAAAATGTCAAGAGCTATCAATGCTCCAACTTCAGTGCACAAATTGTTCCGTCTGGGTCAGAGAGAAAATTGTACCCCTTCCCCATCTAATAAAGTTTACTTCTTCTGAACTGCCTAGCCTTGGGTAGAATAAAAGACTTGATGGATCACTTCTTTATTCCAGCATGACAATCCTTAGGACAATGGCTTTGCTTAAAACACTCAGAAAAATAAATAATGTTGGAAATGGATTAAACCTCGGCTGCTTGAAAAATGTTACATCTCTAGAGCTGGGCAAAGTATGTCCATATTTGGTGCAATGTTCACGCTCCCTATAGAGCTGCTCTCGGAAGTCAGGAATCCGCAGTGTTTATACTTTAAGATGATGAGTGTTTATAATGGATTTCATTGGAACTGTAGGCCAACAATAGCAAAAGAATCTTGCTGGGACCTTAAAATAGATAGTTGCAGAGTGAAACAGCTCTTTGGTTGGGTAGGGATTTGGGGAGAGGAGGGAGGGAAGGGGAATTTAGTTAAATGTAGTATAGGTCTCTTACAATAAGAAAATGACCAACACGAACATCAAAACAGACACAATTGGAAATAAAATGCAACAGAGGAGTTGGCAAAGCGATGTCTGCTTTGTTGACAGAGGAAGCCTCACGCTACAGGAAAGCTCTCCTCGTCACATTTGTGTGACGACTGTGCTTTGTTGACCCCAGATATGTGGGATGACCATGCACTGACTTTTTTGGGAACAAGAGCTGAAAGTTTTTTAGATGTTGGCATTCCTCAGTGCACTACTATCCCTATTTTTGTTCCACTGCCTAAAATAAAATGGCAACCTAAAAGAATTCAATCATCTGAAGCACACTGCCTGAGCCCGAATTCTCATATCATTTGTGATAGTTTGCATTCAAATTTACAACACTGTGTTTTACATGAACATAAAACAAGTATAAATAAGACCTAATCTGGATAAATAACATTTACGTGCAAAACAAAGGCTGTTATGCAAAGGAATTACGGGGGCAGAACAGCACACAGTCAGCTGGCGTAAAACACAAGCGTTACCCTGTGGCTTGGTGCCCCTCTGGCTTAGCTTCCAGGAGGCATTTGCAGGTTACCTGGCAGACCATGCAATTCTCAAAAAGTAAACACTGAGCCTAGAGCTCCGTGAAGGACAATGCGATGGAAGATTATTATATGTGGCAAATGGACAGGCTATATGATTTACGTCACAGGTTTTCTTGGGAAAGAATGATTTTATGATACATAACGAAGGGTTGTACTTAAGGGTTGGTTTATTCTAAAGTCACTGAGGAAAAGAAACGTTGCTCTGCATGCATTAACTTCATGTTTATATCTGCTAGTGGAATATTCTGAAACTCTGGACTGTTTTACAGTTTGAGGGTTAGTCATATCTGGGATCAGGAGAGGAAATATTTGGACTGGTCTTTTCCTAGTAAACGTTTAGTTCACTCTCCATTAGCCTTATTCTCTGGTTTTTGTTTTTTTTTTACACAAGAGCAGGGAAATCAAGCTTTTGGCTGAGGCAAGTGACTCCCAAATGGTAGGGCTGGCCTAGAGTTAGACGGATTGCAATGCTGAGTCTGGAGCCTGCCGAGGCTTTCAAACAACAGGGAATGGTCCCAGGGAAGCAGGAGTGGCTGCAGACCTCACTGGTCAATGGTATCCCAAGGGAACAGCATATGGTCTTCAGGTCCTCTACTACCCCGTGCTTCTGTGTTTCACAGCCAACGTTGATGGTTGGCTCTTTACCTTTGGCTGGTTGTAGTGCTCCATCGACATAGTGATGACATTGACCCCAATGATGAATGTGATGAAGAGGTCAAGATAGTGGCTGGTGCAGAGGGTGTGAATGTACTTCCGTGCTGGGGAATAGTCGGCGTAGTAAGGCCTGCGCTGTGCTTCTGCAGAAAAAGAGAAAGAAAGGCAACGCAATGAACGCAGGCCCTGCTGCATGGTTGGCAGCCATCACACCGTGGTCTGTGGGTCATGTCTTACACACACCTGGATGCAGGGCAAAGCCCATGGGAGAACAGAGTCAACCAAGCCACATGAAATGGCCAAGTGATTCTACCTAGCAGCGAGGCCTTCAAGAACCGTGGTGGGGTTATCAGGCTGAGCCAAACCTCTGGTGCCTGCAGAAGGGACCTCCACAGCTTTGACAACCAGGTCCTTTTTCCCCCCCAAGCGCTCTCTGCCCTTACTGTTCTGTCTCAGGCTAGAGGACAAACTCTTCACTTAATGAGACTCTTGTCACAAACCAGAAAGGGTGAGAAGCAGGATGGAAATGAGGCTCAAAGCCAAGAGAAACGCTTCAAACCCAGCAAAGCTTCAACTCCAGTTCAGAGGAAAGGCTTAGGGCAGGTCTCATTGGTCTGGACGCTGATATGCATCTCTCCCAAACCTGCTGATGTCAGGCATGTTCCACGTAAGAGAAGAACATAACCTGAGCTCAGCTTCTGTGACAGAAGGCTTTTGGTGTATTTTAAAGTTCTAAAGAAAACATAGCGATGCCTGTGGCAAAGTAGGGCACATGCGTGAGGGTTAGTAGCACACAGGAGAGCATCAACAGCAATGGAGCGGGGTGCTCAGCATTTCTCTCTACAAAGACTATCAGCACAAGCTCCCCTCTGGAAATATAAAACCAAGGGCATGGTTGCACCTAAAAAAAACCATTCAGGTCATGACCACATGAATTTTACATCTCTGCCTCTGGTCATGACTCCTCTTTTCTTCTCTTTGGAACAGGGAAATTTCTGCACGTGACCAAGTTCCTGGGGTTACTCCAAGGAGAGTGTTTGGACACTGCCCCGTGACCGAGTTGTATTTACTGCGTGTGTCTCTCTTAAATTAGACTGTGACCACAAGATGGCTGTGAGCACTCGGATGGAGTCAAATTCTTTTCAAACTTAAGAAATGTAAATATTCAAAGAGTGCACTTAAGGTCAAAGTCAGCATTACTGTAGATTTTGCAAGTGGAAGAGACGTGTTAGGTCATACTAAGTCAGAGCAGGACTGTTCTTAACAGAGAGGGCTTTTTTGCAAATGTTTCAGCAAATTCAGCTTTAAATGCATGAGGAACAAGGAAAAAGGAGTTGCTCCACCTCAAAAATAAGGAGGGAAATAAATTCAAAAGTACTCAGTGCCCCCCTGAAAGACATCTTCCACTCCTCTCACCTTGCTAATATCTTTTAGATGGAGTGACTCTTGAAATGTGGGGTTTTTTGGTTTGTTTTTTTATTTTTTTTTTTTTTTTTTTTTTGTAGTGCAACTGATGTCAGATTAGGGTCCAAAACTCTAAAATAAATTGGATAAAGGGAAACTGAATCTGTTACTCTCTTTTAACTACTGTTTTTTCTGGTAGTTAAAAGTGGAGTGGAAGCATTTGAAAAACACTTCCTTCTGACCAGGGTCACCTAGACTTACTTTTTCTGCTAACAGGTGTGGAAAAACAAGATGAAAGCAAACACAATTGTTTTTGAATACATTTTTATGTTGCTTTCATGTGCCTTAGTCCTACCAGTCATCTTGGACTGGTAGGGCTGTCTTTGCTACTGAGCTTGGCTAATCTGGTGTGTCTAAAAAATAATGTCTTCTTGGGAATGCAAAAAATCAGCTTGTTGGGAGGTCTGAGAATATCCCAAATGGTCAAACATTATATTAAGGGACTATTTATTAATGACTAATCATTGATTAATGGATCTCAGAAGAACATTAGCAGTGTCGGGTGGTGTGGGAATACACAAGCTAGCAGCATATAAGTAAAACAGGCTGTAAGTGACTGCAGCTACTCTCTAACCTGCCCAAATGCAGCCATTGATTAACTATTCAGCAAAAGATCAGGTGTTTATTATGTTTCATAAATTACTTATACAATTCTAAAGCATAATCACAAGAAGACATTTCCCACTTAACAGAAAACCTTCCAGGCTGCCTATATCAGCAACACAGCTCTCTCTTTACATGAGCTGGGTATACAAATAGTAAGGAGGAACCACCCAGCCATAAAGGTGAGTCTGTTTTATCACGTGAAAGTATCTCAGAGGTCTGTACAGTCTGCCAGTGCTCAGTGCTGGCTATGCCTGGTCAACTGGTTGCTCAGAAAACTTGGGACAGGTTTAACTTGACCTGGGATGAGGGGGCTCTAGGAAATGCCTTACTCATTTAGGATGTACTGCACCCCTGAAGCCAGGCTAACAGATGAAAAAGAAACTTCTCCAGGGGGGACACATACAAGGACAGTCTGGGATAAAGTTGACAATGCTTCGAAACACATGCAACAACACTGTCATGCTCAGTGCAGTAACCCATGCAATGTCCATTAGAGGAGATGCTGCTCATGCGAGGCTAACGGTAGTGAGCAGGGGTGTGCAGGAAGGACAGGCCAGCTTCTGCTCTCGGCAGTGCTGGTGTTGGGTCAGGACAATCCCATGAAGGCAGAGGGGTTGCAGCAGGGTGAAAGCAGTGAGAGATCAGCCACACAGCTTCACTGCAGCTCTGACCCTCTCTGAGCATGAGGGAGGCTGTGTTTCAGAGCTTCAAGGTCCCCAGCTCTGCTGGGTCACTGTTCATTCCCGGTCCCTTTAGGAACAGGAGTTTTACTTCAGTCAACAGCACGGCAAGTGGCTCTGGCCTCCTCTCAGTTCAGATGCACATTTTTACCTCTTAGTGAGAATATACTATGTTATTCTCCCCAGTTTGGGTGTAAGTGTTCACTGCACACACCTAGTGCTACAGCCCACTCAACCAGAGACAGGGAGTCTGCAGGAGAACCTGTATGAGGAGAACAGTGGACCATGGGGATGTGGGCACAGCAAACAGGGGAGATCTAATGTATCACTAATTACAGTAGGCAAAATGCAACCTGTGCCTGGTTTCTCCAAGGAAATGGTTTCTGGGATGAGAGTCCAATCAACCAACTAGCAGATCTATATCAAACATGGACAAGTATCCCTTCATCTGCAGCTGACAGTTTGAATTGGTGGAAATGCAGGAGGGAAAGGAGAAACCATCAAACATATGCAAAAGGAAAACCACAGTCCTTTCTCGCCCCCACTTCTAGATGTTGGCTATCGCTTGAATCTCACCTCTCGGCAGAGTATTTAAACTTCTTTGCTTGTGATTCTGCTGACATGAATGAAGCACTGTCTCCTAGCTTAAAAGCATTTAGGTTGGCATTACAATTGCTAGCTACAGCTCCTCCATTACTCTTCTCTGCATGAAACATTAGAAAGCCCTAATGGGCTTATATACATGCTTGGCACAGAGTAGCTCTATACCTGCAGCTGCCTGGAAAAATAAGCAAGATGATTTGATAACTCCCTAGTTGGAAATACTGAACACTCAGATATGCAGTGCCCAAAATTTTAGTTACAGCTCAAATGTTTCTGCTGGATACAGAGATGGTCGTGGCATTGAGAGGATGGACTAATTTAAATACCACTGTGTGCTGCCCACGATTGCTCACCCCTGGAGAGAAAGGCTTACAGTCTTTGACAGACATCTCTGCTGGGTCTTAAACCAAAACTGGCCTCTTCCTTCTACAATGTCCAGACGCTCAGTTCTGTGTTGGGAAATGCCTCAGAGAAACACGGCTGTGGCCATGATCCTCTCGTACAGAGTGACAATCAGGAAAAAGCATTTCCTTTTCTGAGTTCTCAGTTTTTGGGGTGTTCCCAGGGACCAGTGACTTGGTGACACTACTGAAAGGCACTCTCTGCTCCCCAGCTAGGGCCTCCCTTGGGTTGTGTCAGGCATTTCCAGCTTTTCCAGCGTTGCCTGCACTGCTTTCGGCACACAGTGTCACCCAGACCCCGCTTGCAGCCTTTGAAGCCCAAATCCCTGCCTGCGTTTGACCTGACACCACGCTCTGCTCAGCGGGCCCAGCGGCTGCTGGCTTCACTGCAGATACAGGCGGGCTGGATTTGGCCTCGTATCCTGAAAGCAGAGGAGATCAAGCTGATCCATGCGGTTTTAATCAAAAACTTTAATCTGGGGAGGTTGGTTTTGGTCTAAGAACCTCATTAAAAGGTTAGGAGCTGCAGGATTATTAAATTACACTACACTTATTTACATAGTAGATATAGTGGATGGAGGTAGCGACTGATTCTAGTTTATCTTGAATTTTTACCTTCACATTAAAAAGTACACTGTGCAGTTCTGCCTTTAAACCCACACTAAATGCATTTCTATGGTATATTTGACCCCTTGATCTCTTTTTTTCATGTGAGCAGAGTTAACTGGCAAACCCAAAGCCTTCTTTCAGTGCTGGCCCTGACCTCAGCTGAGTGTATTGCAGCCCAGACGTGAAGGCTGGGCCTTGCGGCCGCTGCTGCTCTCACAGCAGCAGTGCTTTGCTGACGTGTTGGGCCATGAGCTCCGCTGCAGTGCCTCTGGTGATGCTTGTCACTGGAGCAGAGTCAAGGCACCCTGACAAAGGGCATGGGGTGTCACCCTGTCCCAATCCCTTCATGAAAGTGGCCCTCAGATGGGAAACAAGAAGCTTTTTTGGAAAGGTCTGAGATGGTGTGTGACAGTAGAGATGCGGGCTGAGAGGGACCTTCCTGGCAGGCTCCTCAAAGGCCTGAAAAGTATCCCCAAAACAGACATCGGATGATTCCCCATCCCATCTGCATGGGATCTGATGAGGGAGCTGTGTCCTCCTGCAGGGCTGTGTCCTCTACGGAGCAATCCCTCTGCTCAGGATTCATACCCAAGGCCTGCTCGAATTGGACCATCCAGGCACTGATAAACTGAGACTTAACCCACTTCCAGGCCTGAGCCCAAGCCTACTATGGCTCAATGGTGTGTTTCTGTGTGTGTAGGTACCTACAGATGCCCAAAGACCTCAATACACAGAAACACACAGAGGGTTGCTACACACAGAGGACATTACAGACAGGAGACAGGACACAAAGACAAGATGCCAGGCAGACAGGGCGAGTTCAGACAGATGGGTGTTGCTCAGATAGTACATCTGTTAGCTATGCTGGATTTTACTCGTTAACAGCCCTCATTCTTCCTCCCCTTATAGTCTCTTCAGGCCAAATGCTAGAAATGGCAACTGAAGTAAAAGCAGGGTTCTCTGCTAGGCTTCCCGACGTAGGCTCCTTGCAGAATCACTGGTCTGCTGTGCCCATCCTGCCCCGTGGGGACTGGATTCTCACCCCCTCCTCCGTACGGGAGGGCACAATGAAAGCTGGCCAGCCCGCCGTCACCGTCCAGCATTCCACGCCTGCAAGTGCACACAGACACTCCCCCACAGAGACTCTGCCACGCACAGCACCAACCACATCTCACATCTTTCTGAGTCTGCCACATTTTTTCACCAAATCCATCATCTTCTAAATTACCCAGGAGGTGACGACAACTCCCACAGAAATTTAAAAATAATCCATTAAAATGTAAATAGTAATCTTCCAAAATGTGTATCAGATATTTCATTTCATCTTGTTAACAACTAAAATTTGGATGCCAAGCTGTCCATGCTGAACAGAGGCAGGCAGGAGACCTCGGAGCCAGATGATCTGAGGTAACCGCCTGGAAGCCCAATCCATGGCCAAACATTTAGCCTCTCAGTTGCTATATTGGACTTGATCGCCTTCCAGAAAGCTGTCCTCCTCCCTGCGTGCTCTCAGTGAAATGTTACAACCCGCATCTGCGCAATGCCTGGGTCTGCGCTCTGAAATACCTCCTTGACCCTATCCTTTGAGATAGCTGGATAACAAGGAGCAATGTAACAGTGTCCATCACTTTGACAGGGACCGGCTCTTTTTGGTGTCTAAGCAGCAAGCCACAGACAGGCTTGTAATAAGATTTATGTACTAATCAGGAAAAGCAACTGGCTGTAGTTAAGCTATCCCTCCTTACCTGTGTCCCAGTCCATTTTCTCTAAGGATCCTTAATGTTCTTTGTAAATAAGTTTTGGGTTTTTTTGCATATAAACTTTATCGGAATGTCTTCTTGGGTCAGCACATTGGGGTAGAAATACTGCACAAGCAGGAGGACTCTTGAGAGCCTGAAACTGATTTCTCTTATTGTGCTGGAAATGGTGCCTTCAGGATTTTCACTTCTAATCCTAGCTGGAACCTCAAAACTCAAAAACCAAAATGGGAAAAGGAAAATGAAATTGCATTTGAACTCTTCTAAATCTCTGAAGAGATTCAACGTCTGTTTGCAGCTGGCTAGTTGGATTTAGATTTCATTTTAACCCAGTTACTTAACTCACAACTAGCTAAAATGAAATGGGCTTGGCCTTCAGTGTGGTGTCAGGTCAGTCTGTCGTTAAGGCCCTGTGGAGACCATGGTGCAGACATTTAGTGCTGAGATCTCCCACGGTTTTAATGAAGAAGAGCACAAGAGCAGGAGAGGAGCTGCGAGGGATACAGCTGCCTGTCTTCTGACTCAAGCGTGGAAGGACGGACGGAGGAAATTGGCTGGAGTTTCTACTAGCAAAGCCTATGACCGCTATGTCCTTAGAGTCAGGCAAAAGACTCTTTGATCTAACCGCAGTTTTCCCAGCGGAAAACAGATACCTATGGCTTGATGTTTGGGAAACAAGTAGCCATTTGTCACAATGAGGTATTAGGTCCTCACAGGAGATTACACAGGGCAGCACAGTGCTCAGGAAAGAGCCACAGAAGTGCTGCGGCAAGCAGGGCCAGAAGCAGTCCAGTCTTAACCCTGACAAAGCTCATCTTTGATCACTGTGGCCAAGCCATGTTCCCTCACTTACTTCCAAAAAAATGCTTGCCAGCATCTAATGCAGGCTATCCCTGTTCACCAAAACTGGCTGGGAAGTTGGTGTGGTTGGTTTCCTGGCAGCTTCCCTGGGAATACCCACCAGATGCTATAGGCAGCTTGTCCCTGGTGGAGCCTGCCAAGGAGCAGTGGAGGTGGGAATTAACACATGAGAACCCCTGGGAAGGTTTGGGTCAGGAAAGGAGCACAAACCCAAGTGTTTTTCTGGTCTGGTGTGATGATCGCTACTACATCCACTAAGAAGCAGATTACAACTAAAGGCCTTCTGTTGCACCCTAACGGTCCTGCATGTGGCCAGTATTTCCATGTAGACTGTTTGCAAGGACAAACTGAGTCCCAGCACATTGCTCAGCAGTGAAGGGCTCCCCCAGCCTGTGATGGGGCAAGCATCTCTTGTAATGGACATCTTCCAGAGAAGAATTTTCTGGACAGCCCCATCTTGGGGCTCCATTCCTCTCCCCAGGGCTGTCGGTTTGTTCATGCCCTCATGCAGCATGTTTGTGGCATGCGGGGCCATGCGCTAGGACTCTAAAAAGCATCGCAATTATTTTGTCTAAGAAAAGAATTAATAAATCAAACCACCACCATCATCAGATGCAAGCGGCACGTTAAGCCACAGGGCTACCATCAGGACTGGCCTTCAAGTAAGCATTGCAGCTGTTTACTCACTGCATGGGACACCTTTGCCTTGCAGAGCATGACAGAAGACTCTGCTTGGACAAGGATTTTCTCCCCAGCCAAGTAAACAGGTAATGCTTTATATCAGGCTTGTAGAGGACAATTCCTTGGGTTCGCAACCCAAGACTTAAGGTACCGCCAAAGAGGTAACGAAGCAAAACAGCCTCTTGAATCCCATGGAAACAAAACCAAAGGAAAACGAAAGTCTTGCTTTGGGAGCAGGCAGGGCTCAGAAAGATTTTGGTTTGTAATGCAGTCTACCGACCAGACAGGTATATCTCCTTACTCCTGCGCTTTTTCTCCAAGCGTCTCAGCCGCTTCTCCTCCCGACGCCGGGCCTCCTCCGCCTCCTGGTGCTGTCGGCACTTGTGAAAGTTCTCCACCACCACCCCCACAAACATGTTGAGCACGAAGAAGCTGACGATGAGCAGGAAGGAGATGAAGTAGAGAAGCATCCAAGGGTTATGGTTCTGGATGGGCTGGTGAGGTGGCGAGTTAAAAAACAAGAGAGAAGAGAAGTGGCATAGAGAAGATGTGTGTAAGTGAGGATACTGGGCACTCTGTAGCAACAAGACAGCACAGTACACTTTTGTGGGGAGAAGAGGGCTGGGAGGAGTTAGGAGATTTTTCCCAAAACAGTTTCCTCTCATTCACTTTCTCACCAACTAGAATTTTACTTTTGTTGTAAAACCCATCCTAGCCTCAAAGGATTTAATTATTTTGGCATTTATTTCATACAGCTTAAGATAAATCTCAGTGGATGTGCATCATCCCACCTGTGAGATCATTTTAGTTAAAGATAGGCTCCAGCTTATTTGTTTTTGAGATGTGGGCTCATGGTTAATGTTTCTCAGTTGTTATGAGATCTTCAGAAGCAGAGGAAAATTACATACAAAGTGTAGCTATGATGGGGTACTACTCATCTAAGACTCTTGACTTTCCTTTGCAAATGCCACATAACACACAAACTTAACAATGTTGCTTTCACAACATTCCTCATTGTTTTCTATCTTGTGCGAGTTTACCCTTATTCATCATGCCTTCTATGAAGCTGCAGTGCAATGGCACGTGTGGCCCTCCTCAAGTAACATCATTCTAATTAAAAACCCCATCAGTTCTTGTTTGTGTACTACATGGGGCGCAGCCACTGTCAAAGCTACTCAGTGGAGAAAGGAAAACCTTGGCAGCCCAATGGGCAGTCAGGACCTCAGGAAGGTCCAATAGCTCTGCTCCTTCCTGGATCTTCAGAAACACCAGAGTCACGCAGGCATGAAACTTCTGAGAGCAACACATCTGGACTGTGCAGTACATTTACCTGTTGGTCAATACCCACGGCATCCAAGCCATCGTACATGATATTCACCCAGCCATCTTTGGAAGAGAGGACAAACAAGGACATGAGGGCCTATAGGAAAACAAACAAACAAACAAACAGAAAAGATTGGTCTTGCACTTTAGTGCCCAGAAAAGAAACTAACAACAGACAATGCTCAGCAAAACCAATCCACAGCTCATAGCACATCATCTGGCCTGGAGCTGGTGGAGAAATGCAACATATTGTGGCTTGCTTTTACCTATTTCCCTATCTGGCTTAAAAGTGAGCAAACTATGGTTGTTAACGCTCCTTTTCCCTCACATATAGGCTGACTTTTGCTCAGACACATCAGGCTGTCTGGTCACCAAAGCATGATTAAAAATCAATATTGCAGGCTGGCCCAATGTCATGGGGTTTTAAAAAGCAATTAATATATCCCATCTCCTACTATGGGCTGTCTTGCTTTTCAACCAGTATAAAGCACCTTATTTTTTTCATTTGCAAACATAACAGCTAGAAGTCAAGAGAGGAAAGTGACAGTTGAGGTCTATACATGAGGGATTGCCTGCAAAAGGAGTGGCTTTAAGAGAACACTCAGCTATAAACAAGGAATTGTATAACCTTTGGAAGTCTGGTTGCAAAAGATCAAGAGGGGATCTGATCCATTTTTACCCAGTTAGGGCTGATTCTGATAGATGAACACCTATGTCTTTCTTGGAAACTTCCTATGATGGAGGTTCCACACCTTCCTCAAGGAATACCTTTTAAGTGCTCATCCACTAAAAACTGGTAGAGAAAATCCCAGCAATGAGGAGTTTACCTGTCCCAAATTGTCAAAATTGTACTTCCGCCGAACCCATTTGTAGCGTGCGTTAGTGCAGTCAGCCTTCGTAGTGATGTTTTTTACATCAGGACCATCACAGTAGTAGAACTTGCCTTTAAAAAGCTGTATTTGAGAAAAAACGAAAAAGAAAAAACAAAAAAGCAGCAGCTTTGAAAAGTCTGTCCCCTGATTTATCTTTCCCCTAGTAGAGTTGTTTGCCAAGTTCAAATTCCTTTCCTTCCAGCTCAGATACCTGCCTTAACACACATGGCAGGAACACACTGGTGAAACTTCAGGCCCTGAGACATTGCCTCAGACGCAGAAGGAAGGTGATCCTACAGGCCAGCCCTGTTTTGTTGGGATGATGACAATCTCCCCTCTGAGGAAGAGATATTATATACATCCTAGCACACAGAGCCAGGAGGGATCTTGGGAATTTCTCCTTCCCTTCCCTCAGGCAGGTTTAGCTGGTGCTGTGTTGTTCATCAGGGAGGTCTGCTCTTCTAATCCTGAGAACCTTCCAATGAGCAGATGCCAACCCCACCCTGGAGCATTTCTTCTAGGGCCTGGCTCTTCTTTCCTAACACCTAACTGAAATCTTCCTTTAGAGAGATTTAAGCTCATTACTTCCACCTTAACCCCAGGTGGTGAGAAAAACAGCTTCTCTTTTGCAACAGTCACTTACAGATGGCTGTAGTGAGGGAAATACTCTACCTGGACCCCTAAAATCCCAAAGATAATGAAGAAAGCACAGCAGATGAGAACAATATTCCCAATAGGCCTCAAGGAGGAGATCAAGGTTTCTACCACCAGCTTCAGACCTGGGGCTCTGCTGATGACTCTGGAAAAAATGGCAAAACAATAAAGCTTTTAATTTTTATGCATGCCCTGTTATTATATGGTTGCTTTTCCTCCTCTGCTTGGGCTGCAGTAAAGCTAACGCAACCCTCCTCTACCTGCAGGCAGCGTTCAGTGACTTATTTGGACAACCAGAACATTCACAGTCACATTAAACGGAATTAAAAAAGTGTAAGACACCCTGTTCAAAAAAAAACAGGGTGTTGGGCAACTGCTTACTAGTAACAGTGAGGAGGGAATACTCTTTATGGGCAGAATATCACAGAGGTTCTCACTACGGGGCTATTTGTTCCTCAGTCCAGAGAGCTGATCCCCTCTGAGGTCTCTGATCCAAGCAGAGGGGCACACACCAGGCAGGACCCTGCTTCCTACCACAACGTGTGTAAACAGCTTCACAGTGGTACTAGAGAGCATGTGTTGTCCTCTTTCTACAGGCATAAGTGCTCACCTACCCGACTGGCCTGGGCCCCATGACAACTTTTCAAAGAAAGTAATTTCAATTTGTTTCCTAATTAGTTCCTGAACTGACTCTTGGCTAACAGGAATTTGTGAGCAACAGCTCTGCAGCCAAAGGGTCATCCCATTAAAGAGCAGCTTGCTTGCTGTGAGGCCGTGAGAGGCCAGGCATGCTCTCTCTGAGCACGGCCTGAAGCAGGTTTTGGGTATTACGGAGAACAAGTGTTTTGCTTTCCTGTATGAGTGCCTGGAGAATGGCTCTCCCATGGGCATCTGAAAAATGCATTTGCACACAGAAGTGTCACTAGCCCAAGAAAGCTTTTCTGGGAAGGCGGGTGTTTTGACTGAAGAACATCAAAGTGTTTTTTTAGGAGGGGCCTGTAGAGGGTATGAGTCCTTGCAGGTACCTTGAGCTTGCACGGCTAATGGTGCTTTCATGCCTGCCAAACACAAAGAAAAGAGGTGAGTTGTATGCTGCAGGGACAAAGCCGTTCAATAGGGGCTTGTTTGGCAGCAAATAATGTGGCAGTCTGAACTGCACCTACAGAGTGTTAGGAATGGTCCCTGGAGTAACCCTAGAAGAGTTTGTGATAAGTGAAGCTGTCGTGAGAGGTGATGAATTCCTCTCTATTAATAGGACCTGGCCTAGTTATTCTCCAAAACCAATTCCCTTTTTCCCCCTTACGTTTACTTATGAACTGCTTATGCCCTGATTTCTGTTCCTAGTTATGTGTGTTAGACAGGTGCTCCGAGGAAACGGCAGGCCAAGGGTTGTCCAGGGTGACCCAGCGTGGCTCCTGGTGAGCCAGCACCGCAACGGGACCCCGATGCCACCAGCAGAACACCGTGTGGGAGCAAGAGAGGAGACAGAAACACTCACAAAGTTACTTGTCACTAAGGAAATACAGAGCAGCAGACAAATAGCTGTTGTTCTTGTGGTCATGGGCCTAAATAAGATTGCCTCTTCTGATTACTCTCATAAGCAAGCAGCTTTTCATCAGAAAGCCTACAGGTCTCAGGAGGTGCCTATCTTATTTCCCCTGAATTTTCATGAAAAAAGGCTTGTGTTTCTTGCCAAGCAGGATGGAAATAGAACAGGAGCTATGAGCTGATAAAAATCCCCCAAGCATTAACACTCTTTGTTATTGCATAATTGTAAACAAAATACAAATTCTCTTTATTCTTTTTCTCAAATACTGAAAGTGTCTCCCTCTTCCTAGCTGAGAGCTACATTGTTTTGCAGTAATGTTAGATATGCGGGCACTGGAGAGCAGGTATAGATGCTAAAGCTTATCAAAGTATTGTCAGCACCTGTTCAATTGCAAATTCTCTCCCAGCCAACGAGACCTCTTTGCTTGGGAATGACTGTGAGGTTGTGCAGTTTAACAAGGAGCCAGACAGATTTGTAAAACGGTGATAAAAATGCAGTGTGGAGGAGGCATTCACTGCATTAACTGCCTGAGGACGATAACACCTCTCACTCCAAACTCCATCCGCTCTTTTCCATGCTGGAGAAGATGAATTATAACTAATTTCACTGTTTTCAAACAGTTTCACTAGTTAAGAGCTCCCCAAAGATCCTTCCACCCATACTGTGTTATTAAGCAAGACCTTGATGGATCATGTGCAATTTTTTCAAACCCTTTGATCTATCAACACAAAGCAAACTCAGCCACCCTATCGGTGAACATACCGGAGAGGTCTCAAGGTCCTCAGAAGTCTCAAAACGCGAAGGACACCCAGGATCTTAGCTCCGCCTGCCGATGCCATGGAGACAATAATGTCAATGATAGATACAAAAACCAGGACTCCATCCAGGACATTCCAGCTGCTCTGCAGATAGGTGTTCTCCCCAGAGAAAAAGCCAAGAGCTACCACCTACAGCCAGGAGAAGACAGACATTTAAATCTTCACCCAGATCATAACTATGTCATGTTGTTCTGTTCTTTGCCAGGCCTCACTATGGGCCATGGGCTGAAGATGGAATTACCTTAACCATCATTTCAGCCACAAAGATTGCAGTGAAGATGTAATTAGAAACACTCAGGAATATCCTTTCCTGTAAAACACAGAACAACAAAAAGAGGCAAGTTATTTAAAGATGTTAGGAAAAAAAACAGCTTTCATTTTGCAGGATCTTGCCCTGACAAGACTAGGGTCTGGATGCTGGATCAAGGAAGAAAACGACTCAGGTGCTCACCGTGCTGTGCGGGTCTATGTCTGGTCGCTCCAGTGCTATAGTGATGCAGTTGAGGAATATGAAGACCAGCACCACATGATCAAACATTTTGTGGGCAATGACCTTCTGGCACATCGCTCGGAACCTGAAGCAATGGTAGGGAGAAAAATATCCTTCAGATGTTTGGGTCAGCAAGAGACTCTCACCCGAATGGCATGTCCTCAAAAGTCTTCAGCAGCTGTGCAACACCAGCCCAGGTGGTGAGCTAGTCTCTCCACAAGCTTCAGCCATTATTATCAATGCAGTAAACAAGATGTAATCATGGTTAATGCTGGTCAAATCACCCTTCTTCCTAGACAGGCATGGAGTGAACCACGCAACAATTCTGCCCTCATATAACAGAAAAGTTACCTAAAAATCAGGAATTGGATTTCTAGAGCTCTCAGTGCTTCTCCATTAGAGAGGGATTTTTCTCAAGGGAAGGCTAGCTAGAAATGTAGCATTCCATTACCACACAACCCTGGTGGGCTGGCATTTGCCTGGGATTTCTTACCGATTCTGTGGGGAAAACAAGTAGAGCGACCAGTCTTCATGACTCTTGCACCACTGTGGTTTGTAGGGCTCCAGGACTTTACGAATTCGGTAGCAGTAACTCTGGACAGAAAAGAAGAAACGCCTTTTTTTTTTCCTCTTTTATTTTCCTGCCTCTTCAACTTCCACAGTCCTTTTGTGAAAGGGGGCAGTACATGGCATTTCATAGCATTTCTAGGGAGTCATGGCTTTAGGGACAAAGATGTGGCAAGCATTGTCACATTTGTCCAATGAAACAGGGAGGAAAGGGGTGGAAGAAAGGGGCTGCTGTACCGTGAGATATGAAGATAATAAAGCAAGACTTTCTAGGCAGGTATCATTTTGAGATCCAAAGTTGTGTCAAAACCAAAAAGGCCTCAAACAACCAAAGAGTTAAATAGAGAACACCCTTTCTAGGCTGTCAAGCCTTCAAGATGCCAAACAGCTCTTGTGAGCAAAGACATTAGCTAGCTGTTGTGTCTGCAGCTTATTTTTGGAGGCATCGTGAACCAGGGGGATAATCTCAAACAGTCCAAAAACTAGGCAAGTGCATGCACAATCCCTTGCAGTTTTACCTCGTTAGAGATCACTGCATGGTAATAGCCCAACCCATTACCTAAAAAACCCCAACCTTTTGGGAAGTGGATGCCCATCCCTCAGATCTGGATTCATTTTGTCTACACCACCCATTAGGCAGTAACACATTTCAAAGCTTGATTTTTAATCAGCCTTCTTGGAGTGGAAAAGCCACTTAACACATGAGTGCCCAACTTCCCCCTCAACTCACATCCTCCATGTCATCCTCATAGTCCATGGCATCCTCCTTGTGGCCATCAACGCGCAGGAAGAACTCGCTGGGGACATGAACCATCTTGCCGTTGCAGTCTTGGTACTCCGCAGGAA